>NW_027617813.1:0-96212 GCF_964187855.1 Myxine glutinosa
GAAAAACCACTTTTCGCACTTGTGTTAGTGTTGAAAAACCACTTTTCGTCACTTGTGTTAGTGTTGAAAAACCACTTTTCGCACTTGTGTTGGTGCAGAAAACCACTTTTGCACTTGTATTAGTGTGGAAAAAACACTTTTTGCACTTGTGATAGTGTTGAAAAACCACTTTTCGCACTTGTGTTAGTGTTGAAAAACCACTTTTCGCACTTGTGTTAGTGTTGAAAAACCACATTTCCCACTTGTGTTGGTGTATGGAAACCACTTTTGCACTTGTATTAGTGTGGAAAAAAACACTTTTCGCACTGTGTTAGTGTTGAAAAACCACTTTTCGCACTTGTGTTAGTGTTGAAAAACCACTTTTCGCACTTGTGTTGGTGCAGGAAACCACTTTTGCACTTGTATTAGTGTGGAAAAAACAACTTTTCGCACTTGTGTTAGTGTTGAAAAACACTTTTTGCACTTGTGTTGGTGCAGGAAACCAATTTTGCACTTGTATTAGTGTGGAAAAACACTTTCGCACTTGTGTTAGTGTTGAAAAACCACTTTTCGCACTTGTGTTAGTGTTGAAAAACCACTTTTCGCACTTGTGTTAGTGTGAAAACCACTTTTCGCACTTGTGTTGGTGCAGGAAACACTTTTGCACTTGTATTAGTGTGGAAAAAACACTTTTTGCACTGTGTTCGTGTTGAAAAACCACTTTTCGCACTTGTGTTAGTGTTGAAAAACCACTTTTCGCACTTGTGTTAGTGTTGAAAAACCACTTTTTGCACTTGTGTTAGTGTTGAAAAAACCACTTTTCGCACTTGTGTTGGTGCAGGAAACCACTTTTGCACTTGTATATGTGTGGAAAAAACACTTTTCGCACTTGTGTTAGTGTTGAAAAACCCACTTTTCACACTTGTGTTCGTGTTGAAAAACCACTTTTCGCACTTGTGTTGGTGCAGGAAACCACTTTTGCACTTGTATTAGTGTGGAAAAAACACTTTTTGCACTTGTGATATTGTTGAAAAACCACTTTTTGCACTTGTGTTAGTGTTGAAAAACCCACTTTTCGCACTTGTGTTAGTGTTGACAAACCACTTTTCGCACTTGTGTTGGTGCAGGAAACCACTTTTGCACTTGTATTAGTGTGGAAAAAAACACTTTTTGCACTTGTGATAGTGTTGAAAAACCACTTTTCGCACTTGTGTTAGTGTTGAAAAACCACTTTTCGCACTTGTGTTAGTGTTGAAAAAACACTTTTCGCACTTGTGTTGGTGCAGGAAACCACTTTTGCACTTGTATTAGTGTGGAAAAAACACTTTTCGCACTTGTGTTAGTGTTGAAAAACCACTTTTCGCACTTGTGTTGGTGCAGGAAACCACTTTTGCACTTGTATTAGTGTGAAAAAGCACTTTTCGCACTTGTGTTAGTGTTGAAAAACCACTTTTCGCACTTGTGTTAGTGTTGCAAAACCACTTTTCGCACTTGTGTTGGTGCAGGAAACCACTTTTGCACTTGTATTAGTGTGGAAAAACACTTTTCGCACTTGTGTTAGTGTTGAAAAACCACTTTTCGCACTCGTGTTAGTGTTGAAAAAACACTTTTCGCACTTGTGTTGGTGCAGGAAACCACTTTTGCACTTGTATTAGTGTGGAAAAAACACTTTTTGCACTTGTGATAGTGTTGAAAAACACTTTTCGCACTTGTGTTAGTGTTCAAAAACCACTTTTCGCACTTGTATTAGTGTTGAAAAACACTTTTCGCACTTGTGTTGGTGCAGGAAACCACTTTTGCACTTGTCTTAGTGTGGAAAAAACACTTTTCGCACTTGTGTTGGTGCAGGAAACCACTTTTGCTCTTGTATTAGTGTTGAAAAACCACTTTTCGCACTTGTGTTAGTGTTGAAAAACCACTTTTCGCACTTGTGTTAGTGTTGAAAAACCACTTTTCGCACTTGTGTTGGTGCAGGAAACCACTTTTGCACTTGTATTAGTGTGGAAAAACACTTTTGCACTTGCATGATAGTGTTGAAAAACCACTTTTCGCACTTGTGTAGTGTTGAAAAACCACTTTTCGCACTTGTGTTGGTGCAGGAAACCACTTTTGCACTTGTATTAGTGTGGAAAAAACACTTTTCGCACTTGTGTTAGAGTTGAAAAACCACTTTTCGCACTTGTGTTAGTGTTGAAAAACCACTTTTCGCACTTGTGTTAGTGTTGAAAAACCACTTTTCGCACTTGTGTTGGTGCAGGACACCACTTTTGCACTTGTATTAGTGTGGAAAAAACACTTTTCGCACTTGTGTTAGTGTGAAAAACACTTTTCGCACTTGTGTTAGTGTTGAAAAACCACTTTTCGCACTTGTGTTAGTGTTGAAAAACCACTTTTCGCACTTGTGTTAGTGTTGAAAACACTTTCGCACTTGTGTTGGTGCAGGAAACCACTTTTGCACTTGTATTAGTGTGGAAAAAACACTTTTCGCACTTGTGTTAGTGTTGAAAAACCACTTTTCGCACTTGTGTTGGTGCAGAGGAAAACCACTTTTGCACTTGTATTAGTGTGGAAAAAACACTTTTCGCACTTGTGTTAGTGTTGAAAAACCACATTTCGCACTTGTGTTAGTGTTGAAAAACCACTTTCGCACTTGTGTCGGTGCAGGAAACCACTTTTGCACTTGTATTAGTGTGGAAAAAACACTTTCACGCTTGTGTTAGTGTTGAAAAACCACTTTTCGCACTTGTGTTAGTGTTGAAAAACCACTTTTCGCACTTGTGTTAGTGTTGAAAAACCACTTTTCGCACTTGTGTTGGTGCAGAAAACCACTTTTGCACTTGTATTAGTGTGGAAAAAAACACTTTTTGCACTTGTGATAGTGTTGAAAAACCACTTTTCGCACTTGTGTTAGTGTTGAAAAACCACTTTCGCACTTGTGTTAGTGTTGAAAAACCACATTTCCCACTTGTGTTGGTGTAGGAAACCACTTTTGCACTTGTATTAGTGTGGAAAAAACACTTTTCGCACTTGTGTTAGTGTTGAAAAACCACTTTTCGCACTTGTGTTAGTGTTGAAAAACCACTTTTCGCACTTGTGTTGGTGCAGGAAACCACTTTTGCACTTGTATTAGTGTGGAAAAAACACTTTTTGCACTTGTGATAGTGTTGAAAAACCACTTTTCGCACTTGTGTTAGTGTTGAAAAACCACTTTTCGCACTTGTGTTGGTGCAGGAAACCACTTTTGCACTTGTATTAGTGTGGAAAAAACACTTTTCGCACTTGTGTTAGAGTTGAAAAACCACTTTTCGCACTTGTGTTAGTGTTGAAAAACCACTTTTCGCACTTGTGTTAGTGTTGAAAAACCACTTTTCGCACTTGTGTTGGTGCAGGAAACCACTTTTGCACTTGTATTAGTGTGGAAAAAACACTTTTCGCACTTGTGTTAGTGTTGAAAAACACTTTTCGCACTTGTGTTAGTGTTGAAAAACCACTTTTCGCACTTGTGTTAGTGTTGAAAAACCACTTTTCGCACTTGTGTTAGTGTTGAAAAACCACTTTTCGCACTTGTGTTGGTGCAGGAAACCACTTTTGCACTTGTATTAGTGTGGAAAAAACACTTTTCGCACTTGTGTTAGTGTTGAAAAACCACTTTTCGCACTTGTGTTGGTGCAGGAAACCACTTTTGCACTTGTATTAGTGTGGAAAAAACACTTTTCGCACTTGTGTTAGTGTTGAAAAACCACTTTTCGCACTTGTGTTAGTGTTGAAAAACCACTTTTCGCACTTGTGTCGGTGCAGGAAACCACTTTTGCACTTGTATTAGTGTGGAAAAAACACTTTTCACGCTTGTGTTAGTGTTGAAAAACCACTTTTCGCACTTGTGTTAGTGTTGAAAAACCACTTTTCGCACTTGTGTTAGTGTTGAAAAACCACTTTTCGCACTTGTGTTGGTGCAGAAAACCACTTTTGCACTTGTATTAGTGTGGAAAAAACACTTTTTGCACTTGTGATAGTGTTGAAAAACCACTTTTCGCACTTGTGTTAGTGTTGAAAAACCACTTTTCGCACTTGTGTTAGTGTTGAAAAACCACATTTCCCACTTGTGTTGGTGTAGGAAACCACTTTTGCACTTGTATTAGTGTGGAAAAAACACTTTTCGCACTTGTGTTAGTGTTGAAAAACCACTTTTCGCACTTGTGTTAGTGTTGAAAAACCACTTTTCGCACTTGTGTTGGTGCAGGAAACCACTTTTGCACTTGTATTAGTGTGGAAAAAACACTTTTCGCACTTGTGTTAGTGTTGAAAAACCACTTTTTGCACTTGTGTTGGTGCAGGAAACCACTTTTGCACTTGTATTAGTGTGGAAAAAACACTTTTCGCACTTGTGTTAGTGTTGAAAAACCACTTTTCGCACTTTTGTTAGTGTTGAAAAACCACTTTTCGCACTTGTGTTAGTGTTGAAAAACCACTTTTCGCACTTGTGTTGGTGCAGGAAACCACTTTTGCACTTGTATTAGTGTGGAGAAAACACTTTTTGCACTTGTGTTCGTGTTGAAAAACCACTTTTCGCACTTGTGTTAGTGTTGAAAAACCACTTTTCGCACTTGTGTTAGTGTTGAAAAACCACTTTTTGCACTTGTGTTAGTGTTGAAAAACCACTTTTCGCACTTGTGTTGGTGCAGGAAACCACTTTTGCACTTGTATAAGTGTGGAAAAAACACTTTTCGCACTTGTGTTAGTGTTGAAAAACCACTTTTCACACTTGTGTTCGTGTTGAAAAACCACTTTTCGCACTTGTGTTGGTGCAGGAAACCACTTTTGCACTTGTATTAGTGTGGAAAAAACACTTTTTGCACTTGTGATATTGTTGAAAAACCACTTTTCGCACTTGTGTTAGTGTTGAAAAACCACTTTTCGCACTTGTGTTAGTGTTGACAAACCACTTTTCGCACTTGTGTTGGTGCAGGAAACCACTTTTGCACTTGTATTAGTGTGGAAAAAACACTTTTTGCACTTGTGATAGTGTTGAAAAACCACTTTTCGCACTTGTGTTAGTGTTGAAAAACCACTTTTCGCACTTGTGTTAGTGTTGAAAAAACACTTTTCGCACTTGTGTTGGTGCAGGAAACCACTTTTGCACTTGTATTAGTGTGGAAAAAACACTTTTCGCACTTGTGTTAGTGTTGAAAAACCACTTTTCGCACTTGTGTGGGTGCAGGAAACCACTTTTGCACTTGTATTAGTGTGGAAAAAGCACTTTTCGCACTTGTGTTAGTGTTGAAAAACCACTTTTCGCACTTGTGTTAGTGTTGAAAACCACTTTTCGCACTTGTGTTGGTGCAGGAAACTACTTTTGCACTTGTATTAGTGTGGAAAAAACACTTTTTGCACTTGTGATAGTGTTGAAAACCACTTTTCGCACTTGTGTTAGTGTTGAAAAACCACTTTTCGCACTTGTGTTGGTGCAGGAAACCACTTTTGCACTTGTATTAGTGTGGAAAAAACACTTTTCGCACTTGTGTTAGAGTTGAAAAACCACTTTTCGCACTTGTGTTAGTGTTGAAAAACCACTTTTCGCACTTGTGTTAGTGTTGAAAAACCACTTTTTGCCCTTGTGTTGGTGCAGGAAACACTTTTGCACTTGTATTAGTGTGGAAAAAAACACTTTTCGCACTTGTGTTAGTGTTGAAAAACCACTTTTCGCACTTGTGTTAGTGTTGAAAAACCACTTTTCGCACTTGTGTTAGTGTTGAAAAACCACTTTTCGCACTTGTGTTAGTGTTGAAAAACCACTTTTCGCACTTGTGTTAGTGTTGAAAAACCACTTTTCGCACTTGTGTTGGTGCAGAAAACCACTTTTGCACTTGCATTAGTGTGGAAAAAACACTTTTTGCACTTGTGATAGTGTTGAAAAACCACTTTTCGCACTTGTGTTAGTGTTGAAAAACCACTTTTCGCACTTGTGTTAGTGTTGAAAAACCACTTTTCCCACTTGTGTTGCTGTAGGAAACCACTTTTGCACTTGTATTAGTGTGGAAAAAACACTTTTCGCACTTGTGTTAGTGTTGAAAAACCACTTTTCGCACTTGTGTTAGTGTTGAAAAACCACTTTTCGCACTTGTGTTGGTGCAGGAAACCACTTTTGCACTTGTATTAGTGTGGAAAAAACACTTTTCGCACTTGTGTTAGTGTTGAAAAACCACTTTTTGCACTTGTGTTGGTGCAGGAAACCACTTTTGCACTTGTATTAGTGTGGAAAAAACACTTTTCGCACTTGTGTTAGTGTTGAAAAACCACTTTTCGCACTTGTGTTAGTGTTGAAAAACCACTTTTCGCACTTGTGTTAGTTGAAAAACCACTTTTCGCACTAGTGTTAGTGTTGAAAAACCACTTTTCGCACTTGTGTTGGTGCAGGAAACCACTTTTGCACTTGTATTAGTGTGGAAAAAACACTTTTTGCACTTGTGTTCGTGTTGAAAAACCACTTTTCGCACTTGTGTTAGTGTTGAAAAACCACTTTTCGCACTTGTGTTAGTGTTGAAAAACCACTTTTCGCACTTGTGTTGGTGCAGGAAACCACTTTTGCACTTGTATTAGTGTGGAAAAAACACTTTTCGCACTTGTCTTAGTGTTGAAAAACCACTTTTCGCACTTGTGTTAGTGTTGAAAAACCACTTTTCGCACTTGTGTTAGTGTTGAAAAACCACTTTTCGCACTTGTGTTAGTGTTGAAAAACCACTTTTCGCACTTGTGTTGGTGCAGGAAACCACTTTTGCACTTGTATTAGTGTGGAAAAAACACTTTTCGCACTTGTGTTAGTGTTGAAAAACCACTTTTCGCACTTGTGTTGGTGCAGGAAACCACTTTTGCACTTGTATTAGTGTGGAAAAAACACTTTTCGCACTTGTGTTAGTGTTGAAAAACCACTTTTTGCACTTGTGTTAGTGTTGAAAAACCACTTTTCGCACTTGTGTTGGTGCAGGAAACCACTTTTGCACTTGTATTAGTGTGGAAAAAACACTTTTCACACTTGTGTTAGTGTTGAAAAACCACTTTTCGCACTTGTGTTAGTGTTGAAAAACCACTTTTCGCACTTGTGTTAGTGTTGAAAAACCACTTTTCCCACTTGTGTTGGTGTAGGAAACCACTTTTGCCCTTGTATTAGTGTGGAAAAAACACTTTTCGCACTTGTGTTAGTGTTGAAAAACCACTTTTCGCACTTGTGTTAGTGTTGAAAAACCACTTTTCGCACTTGTGTTGGTGCAGGAAACCACTTTTGCACTTGTATTAGTGTGGAAAAAACACTTTTCGCACTTGTGTTAGTGTTGAAAAACCACTTTTTGCACTTGTGTTGGTGCAGGAAACCACTTTTGCACTTGTATTAGTGTGGAAAAAACACTTTTCGCACTTGTGTTAGTGTTGAAAAACCACTTTTCGCACTTGTGTTAGTGTTGAAAAACCACTTTTCGCACTTGTGTTAGTGTTGAAAAACCACTTTTCGCACTTGTGTCAGTGTTGAAAAACCACTTTTCGCACTTGTGTTGGTGCAGGAAACCACTTTTGCACTTGTATTAGTGTGGAAAAAACACTTTTTGCACTTGTGTTCGTGTTGAAAAACCACTTTTCGCACTTGTGTTAGTGTTGAAAAACCACTTTTCGCACTTGTGTTAGTGTTGAAAAACCACTTTTTGCACTTGTGTTAGTGTTGAAAAACCACTTTTCGCACTTGTGTTGGTGCAGGAAACCACTTTTGCACTTGTATAAGTGTGGAAAAAACACTTTTCGCACTTGTGTTAGTGTTGAAAAACCACTTTTCGCACTTGTGTTCGTGTTGAAAAACCACTTTTCGCACTTGTGTTAGTGTTGAAAAACCACTTTTCGCACTTGTGTTGGTGCAGGAAACCACTTTTGCACTTGTATTAGTGTGGAAAAAACACTTTTCGCACTTGTGTTAGAGTTGAAAAACCACTTTTCGCACTTGTGTTAGTGTTGAAAAACCACTTTTCGCACTTGTGTTAGTGTTGAAAAACCACTTTTTGCCCTTGTGTTGGTGCAGGAAACCACTTTTGCACTTGTATTAGTGTGGAAAAAAACACTTTTCGCACTTGTGTTAGTGTTGAAAAACCACTTTTCGCACTTGTGTTAGTGTTGAAAAACCACTTTTCGCACTTGTGTTAGTGTTGAAAAACCACTTTTCGCACTTGTGTTACTGTTGAAAAACCACTTTTCGCACTTGTGTTAGTGTTGAAAAACCACTTTTCGCACTTGTGTTGGTGCAGGAAACCACTTTTGCACTTGTATTAGTGTGGAAAAAACACTTTTCGCACTTGTGTTAGTGTTGAAAAACCACTTTTCGCACTTGTGTTGGTGCAGGAAACCACTTTTGCACTTGTATTAGTGTGGAAAAAACACTTTTCGCACTTGTGTTAGTGTTGAAAAACCACTTTTCGCACTTGTGTTAGTGTTGAAAAACCACTTTTCGCACTTGTGTTGGTGCAGGAAACCACTTTTGCACTTGTATTAGTGTGGAAAAAACACTTTTCACACTTGTGTTAGTGTTGAAAAACCACTTTTCGCACTTGTGTTAGTGTTGAAAAACCACTTTTCGCACTTGTGTTAGTGTTGAAAAACCACTTTTCGCACTTGTGTTGGTGCAGAAAACCACTTTTGCACTTGTATTAGTGTGGAAAAAACACTTTTTGCACTTGTGATAGTGTTGAAAAACCACTTTTCGCACTTGTGTTGGTGCAGGAAACCACTTTTGCACTTGTATTAGTGTGGAAAAAACACTTTTCGCACTTGTGTTAGTGTTGAAAAACCACTTTTCGCACTTGTGTTAGTGTTGAAAAACCACTTTTCGCACTTGTGTTAGTGTTGAAAAACCACTTTTCGCACTTGTGTTAGTGTTGAAAAAACACTTTTCGCACTTGTGTTAGTGTTGAAAAACCACTTTTCGCACTTGTGTTAGTGTTGAAAAACCACTTTTCGCACTTGTGTTGGTGCAGGAAACCACTTTTGCACTTGTATTAGTGTGGAAAAAACACTTTTCGCACTTGTGTTAGTGTTGAAAAACCACTTTTTGCACTTGTGTTGGTGCAGGAAACCACTTTTGCACTTGTATTAGTGTGGAAAAAACACTTTTCGCACTTGTGTTAGTGTTGAAAAACCACTTTTCGCACTTGTGTTAGTGTTGAAAAACCACTTTTCGCACTTGTGTTAGTGTTGAAAAACCACTTTTCGCACTTGTGTCAGTGTTGAAAAACCACTTTTCGCACTTGTGTTGGTGCAGGAAACCACTTTTGCACTTGTATTAGTGTGGAAAAAACACTTTTTGCACTTGTGTTCGTGTTGAAAAACCACTTTTCGCACTTGTGTTAGTGTTGAAAAACCACTTTTCGCACTTGTGTTAGTGTTGAAAAACCACTTTTTGCACTTGTGTTAGTGTTGAAAAACCACTTTTCGCACTTGTGTTGGTGCAGGAAACCACTTTTGCACTTGTATAAGTGTGGAAAAAACACTTTTCGCACTTGTGTTAGTGTTGAAAAACCACTTTTCGCACTTGTGTTCGTGTTGAAAAACCACTTTTCGCACTTGTGTTAGTGTTGAAAAACCACTTTTCGCACTTGTGTTGGTGCAGGAAACCACTTTTGCACTTGTATTAGTGTGGAAAAAACACTTTTCGCACTTGTGTTAGAGTTGAAAAACCACTTTTCGCACTTGTGTTAGTGTTGAAAAACCACTTTTCGCACTTGTGTTAGTGTTGAAAAACCACTTTTTGCCCTTGTGTTGGTGCAGGAAACCACTTTTGCACTTGTATTAGTGTGGAAAAAAACACTTTTCGCACTTGTGTTAGTGTTGAAAAACCACTTTTCGCACTTGTGTTAGTGTTGAAAAACCACTTTTCGCACTTGTGTTAGTGTTGAAAAACCACTTTTCGCACTTGTGTTACTGTTGAAAAACCACTTTTCGCACTTGTGTTAGTGTTGAAAAACCACTTTTCGCACTTGTGTTGGTGCAGGAAACCACTTTTGCACTTGTATTAGTGTGGAAAAAACACTTTTCGCACTTGTGTTAGTGTTGAAAAACCACTTTTCGCACTTGTGTTGGTGCAGGAAACCACTTTTGCACTTGTATTAGTGTGGAAAAAACACTTTTCGCACTTGTGTTAGTGTTGAAAAACCACTTTTCGCACTTGTGTTAGTGTTGAAAAACCACTTTTCGCACTTGTGTTGGTGCAGGAAACCACTTTTGCACTTGTATTAGTGTGGAAAAAACACTTTTCACACTTGTGTTAGTGTTGAAAAACCACTTTTCGCACTTGTGTTAGTGTTGAAAAACCACTTTTCGCACTTGTGTTAGTGTTGAAAAACCACTTTTCGCACTTGTGTTGGTGCAGAAAACCACTTTTGCACTTGTATTAGTGTGGAAAAAACACTTTTTGCACTTGTGATAGTGTTGAAAAACCACTTTTCGCACTTGTGTTGGTGCAGGAAACCACTTTTGCACTTGTATTAGTGTGGAAAAAACACTTTTCGCACTTGTGTTAGTGTTGAAAAACCACTTTTCGCACTTGTGTTAGTGTTGAAAAACCACTTTTCGCACTTGTGTTAGTGTTGAAAAACCACTTTTCGCACTTGTGTTAGTGTTGAAAAACCACTTTTCGCACTTGTGTTGGTGCAGGAAACCACTTTTGCACTTGTATTAGTGTGGAAAAAACACTTTTCGCACTTGTGTTAGTGTTGAAAAACCACTTTTCGCACTTGTGTTGGTGCAGGAAACCACTTTTGCACTTGTATTAGTGTGGAAAAAACACTTTTCGCACTTGTGTTAGTGTTGAAAAACCACTTTTCGCACTTGTGTTGGTGCAGGAAACCACTTTTGCACTTGTATTAGTGTGGAAAAAACACTTTTCGCACTTGTGTTAGTGTTGAAAAACCACTTTTCGCACTTGTGTTAGTGTTGAAAAACCACTTTTCGCATTTGTGTCGGTGCAGGAAACCACTTTTGCACTTGTATTAGTGTGGAAAAAACACTTTTCACGCTTGTGTTAATGTTGAAAAACCACTTTTCGCACTTGTGTTAGTGTTGAAAAACCACTTTTCGCACTTGTGTTAGTGTTGAAAAACCACTTTTCGCACTTGTGTTGGTGCAGAAAACCACTTTTGCACTTGTATTAGTGTGGAAAAAACACTTTTTGCACTTGTGATAGTGTTGAAAAACCACTTTTCGCACTTGTGTTAGTGTTGAAAAACCACTTTTCGCACTTGTGTTAGTGTTGAAAAACCACATTTCCCACTTGTGTTGGTGTAGGAAACCACTTTTGCACTTGTATTAGTGTGGAAAAAACACTTTTCGCACTTGTGTTAGTGTTGAAAAACCACTTTTCGCACTTGTGTTAGTGTTGAAAAACCACTTTTCGCACTTGTGTTGGTGCAGGAAACCACTTTTGCACTTGTATTAGTGTGGAAAAAACACTTTTCGCACTTGTGTTAGTGTTGAAAAACCACTTTTTGCACTTGTGTTGGTGCAGGAAACCAATTTTGCACTTGTATTAGTGTGGAAAAAACACTTTTCGCACTTGTGTTAGTGTTGAAAAACCACTTTTCGCACTTGTGTTAGTGTTGAAAAACCACTTTTCGCACTTGTGTTAGTGTTGAAAAACCACTTTTCGCACTTGTGTTGGTGCAGGAAACCACTTTTGCACTTGTATTAGTGTGGAAAAAACACTTTTTGCACTTGTGTTCGTGTTGAAAAACCACTTTTCGCACTTGTGTTAGTGTTGAAAAACCACTTTTCGCACTTGTGTTAGTGTTGAAAAACCACTTTTTGCACTTGTGTTAGTGTTGAAAAACCACTTTTCGCACTTGTGTTGGTGCAGGAAACCACTTTTGCACTTGTATAAGTGTGGAAAAAACACTTTTCGCACTTGTGTTAGTGTTGAAAAACCACTTTTCACACTTGTGTTCGTGTTGAAAAACCACTTTTCGCACTTGTGTTGGTGCAGGAAACCACTTTTGCACTTGTATTAGTGTGGAAAAAACACTTTTTGCACTTGTGATATTGTTGAAAAACCACTTTTTGCACTTGTGTTAGTGTTGAAAAACCACTTTTCGCACTTGTGTTAGTGTTGACAAACCACTTTTCGCACTTGTGTTGGTGCAGGAAACCACTTTTGCACTTGTATTAGTGTGGAAAAAAACACTTTTTGCACTTGTGATAGTGTTGAAAAACCACTTTTCGCACTTGTGTTAGTGTTGAAAAACCACTTTTCGCACTTGTGTTAGTGTTGAAAAAACACTTTTCGCACTTGTGTTGGTGCAGGAAACCACTTTTGCACTTGTATTAGTGTGGAAAAAACACTTTTCGCACTTGTGTTAGTGTTGAAAAACCACTTTTCGCACTTGTGTTGGTGCAGGAAACCACTTTTGCACTTGTATTAGTGTGGAAAAAGCACTTTTCGCACTTGTGTTAGTGTTGAAAAACCACTTTTCGCACTTGTGTTAGTGTTGCAAAACCACTTTTCGCACTTGTGTTGGTGCAGGAAACCACTTTTGCACTTGTATTAGTGTGGAAAAACACTTTTCGCACTTGTGTTAGTGTTGAAAAACCACTTTTCGCACTCGTGTTAGTGTTGAAAAACCACTTTTCGCACTTGTGTTGGTGCAGGAAACCACTTTTGCACTTGTATTAGTGTGGAAAAAACACTTTTTGCACTTGTGATAGTGTTGAAAAACCACTTTTCGCACTTGTGTTAGTGTTCAAAAACCACTTTTCGCACTTGTATTAGTGTTGAAAAACCACTTTTCGCACTTGTGTTGGTGCAGGAAACCACTTTTGCACTTGTATTAGTGTGGAAAAAACACTTTTCGCACTTGTGTTGGTGCAGGAAACCACTTTTGCTCTTGTATTAGTGTTGAAAAACCACTTTTCGCACTTGTGTTAGTGTTGAAAAACCACTTTTCGCACTTGTGTTAGTGTTGAAAAACCACTTTTCGCACTTGTGTTGGTGCAGGAAACCACTTTTGCACTTGTATTAGTGTGGAAAAAACACTTTTTGCACTTGTGATAGTGTTGAAAAACCACTTTTCGCACTTGTGTTAGTGTTGAAAAACCACTTTTCGCACTTGTGTTGGTGCAGGAAACCACTTTTGCACTTGTATTAGTGTGGAAAAAACACTTTTCGCACTTGTGTTAGAGTTGAAAAACCACTTTTCGCACTTGTGTTAGTGTTGAAAAACCACTTTTCGCACTTGTGTTAGTGTTGAAAAACCACTTTTCGCACTTGTGTTGGTGCAGGACACCACTTTTGCACTTGTATTAGTGTGGAAAAAACACTTTTCGCACTTGTGTTAGTGTTGAAAAACCACTTTTCGCACTTGTGTTAGTGTTGAAAAACCACTTTTCGCACTTGTGTTAGTGTTGAAAAACCACTTTTCGCACTTGTGTTAGTGTTGAAAAACCACTTTTCGCACTTGTGTTGGTGCAGGAAACCACTTTTGCACTTGTATTAGTGTGGAAAAAACACTTTTCGCACTTGTGTTAGTGTTGAAAAACCACTTTTCGCACTTGTGTTGGTGCAGGAAACCACTTTTGCACTTGTATTAGTGTGGAAAAAACACTTTTCGCACTTGTGTTAGTGTTGAAAAACCACATTTCGCACTTGTGTTAGTGTTGAAAAACCACTTTTCGCACTTGTGTCGGTGCAGGAAACCACTTTTGCACTTGTATTAGTGTGGAAAAAACACTTTTCACGCTTGTGTTAGTGTTGAAAAACCACTTTTCGCACTTGTGTTAGTGTTGAAAAACCACTTTTCGCACTTGTGTTAGTGTTGAAAAACCACTTTTCGCACTTGTGTTGGTGCAGAAAACCACTTTTGCACTTGTATTAGTGTGGAAAAAACACTTTTTGCACTTGTGATAGTGTTGAAAAACCACTTTTCGCACTTGTGTTAGTGTTGAAAAACCACTTTTCGCACTTGTGTTAGTGTTGAAAAACCACATTTCCCACTTGTGTTGGTGTAGGAAACCACTTTTGCACTTGTATTAGTGTGGAAAAAACACTTTTCGCACTTGTGTTAGTGTTGAAAAACCACTTTTCGCACTTGTGTTAGTGTTGAAAAACCACTTTTCGCACTTGTGTTGGTGCAGGAAACCACTTTTGCACTTGTATTAGTGTGGAAAAAACACTTTTTGCACTTGTGATAGTGTTGAAAAACCACTTTTCGCACTTGTGTTAGTGTTGAAAAACCACTTTTCGCACTTGTGTTGGTGCAGGAAACCACTTTTGCACTTGTATTAGTGTGGAAAAAACACTTTTCGCACTTGTGTTAGAGTTGAAAAACCACTTTTCGCACTTGTGTTAGTGTTGAAAAACCACTTTTCGCACTTGTGTTAGTGTTGAAAAACCACTTTTCGCACTTGTGTTGGTGCAGGAAACCACTTTTGCACTTGTATTAGTGTGGAAAAAACACTTTTCGCACTTGTGTTAGTGTTGAAAAACCACTTTTCGCACTTGTGTTAGTGTTGAAAAACCACTTTTCGCACTTGTGTTAGTGTTGAAAAACCACTTTTCGCACTTGTGTTAGTGTTGAAAAACCACTTTTCGCACTTGTGTTGGTGCAGGAAACCACTTTTGCACTTGTATTAGTGTGGAAAAAACACTTTTCGCACTTGTGTTAGTGTTGAAAAACCACTTTTCGCACTTGTGTTAGTGTTGAAAAACCACTTTTCGCACTTGTGTCGGTGCAGGAAACCACTTTTGCACTTGTATTAGTGTGGAAAAAACACTTTTCACGCTTGTGTTAGTGTTGAAAAACCACTTTTCGCACTTGTGTCGGTGCAGGAAACCACTTTTGCACTTGTATTAGTGTGGAAAAAACACTTTTCACGCTTGTGTTAGTGTTGAAAAACCACTTTTCGCACTTGTGTTAGTGTTGAAAAACCACTTTTCGCACTTGTGTTAGTGTTGAAAAACCACTTTTCGCACTTGTGTTGGTGCAGAAAACCACTTTTGCACTTGTATTAGTGTGGAAAAAACACTTTTTGCACTTGTGATAGTGTTGAAAAACCACTTTTCGCACTTGTGTTAGTGTTGAAAAACCACTTTTCGCACTTGTGTTAGTGTTGAAAAACCACATTTCCCACTTGTGTTGGTGTAGGAAACCACTTTTGCACTTGTATTAGTGTGGAAAAAACACTTTTCGCACTTGTGTTAGTGTTGAAAAACCACTTTTCGCACTTGTGTTAGTGTTGAAAAACCACTTTTCGCACTTGTGTTGGTGCAGGAAACCACTTTTGCACTTGTATTAGTGTGGAAAAAACACTTTTCGCACTTGTGTTAGTGTTGAAAAACCACTTTTTGCACTTGTGTTGGTGCAGGAAACCACTTTTGCACTTGTATTAGTGTGGAAAAAACACTTTTCGCACTTGTGTTAGTGTTGAAAAACCACTTTTCGCACTTTTGTTAGTGTTGAAAAACCACTTTTCGCACTTGTGTTAGTGTTGAAAAACCACTTTTCGCACTTGTGTTGGTGCAGGAAACCACTTTTGCACTTGTATTAGTGTGGAGAAAACACTTTTTGCACTTGTGTTCGTGTTGAAAAACCACTTTTCGCACTTGTGTTAGTGTTGAAAAACCACTTTTCGCACTTGTGTTAGTGTTGAAAAACCACTTTTTGCACTTGTGTTAGTGTTGAAAAACCACTTTTCGCACTTGTGTTGGTGCAGGAAACCACTTTTGCACTTGTATAAGTGTGGAAAAAACACTTTTCGCACTTGTGTTAGTGTTGAAAAACCACTTTTCACACTTGTGTTCGTGTTGAAAAACCACTTTTCGCACTTGTGTTGGTGCAGGAAACCACTTTTGCACTTGTATTAGTGTGGAAAAAACACTTTTTGCACTTGTGATATTGTTGAAAAACCACTTTTCGCACTTGTGTTAGTGTTGAAAAACCACTTTTCGCACTTGTGTTAGTGTTGACAAACCACTTTTCGCACTTGTGTTGGTGCAGGAAACCACTTTTGCACTTGTATTAGTGTGGAAAAAACACTTTTTGCACTTGTGATAGTGTTGAAAAACCACTTTTCGCACTTGTGTTAGTGTTGAAAAACCACTTTTCGCACTTGTGTTAGTGTTGAAAAAACACTTTTCGCACTTGTGTTGGTGCAGGAAACCACTTTTGCACTTGTATTAGTGTGGAAAAAACACTTTTCGCACTTGTGTTAGTGTTGAAAAACCACTTTTCGCACTTGTGTGGGTGCAGGAAACCACTTTTGCACTTGTATTAGTGTGGAAAAAGCACTTTTCGCACTTGTGTTAGTGTTGAAAAACCACTTTTCGCACTTGTGTTAGTGTTGAAAAACCACTTTTCGCACTTGTGTTGGTGCAGGAAACTACTTTTGCACTTGTATTAGTGTGGAAAAAACACTTTTTGCACTTGTGATAGTGTTGAAAAACCACTTTTCGCACTTGTGTTAGTGTTGAAAAACCACTTTTCGCACTTGTGTTGGTGCAGGAAACCACTTTTGCACTTGTATTAGTGTGGAAAAAACACTTTTCGCACTTGTGTTAGAGTTGAAAAACCACTTTTCGCACTTGTGTTAGTGTTGAAAAACCACTTTTCGCACTTGTGTTAGTGTTGAAAAACCACTTTTTGCCCTTGTGTTGGTGCAGGAAACCACTTTTGCACTTGTATTAGTGTGGAAAAAAACACTTTTCGCACTTGTGTTAGTGTTGAAAAACCACTTTTCGCACTTGTGTTAGTGTTGAAAAACCACTTTTCGCACTTGTGTTAGTGTTGAAAAACCACTTTTCGCACTTGTGTTAGTGTTGAAAAACCACTTTTCGCACTTGTGTTAGTGTTGAAAAACCACTTTTCGCACTTGTGTTGGTGCAGAAAACCACTTTTGCACTTGCATTAGTGTGGAAAAAACACTTTTTGCACTTGTGATAGTGTTGAAAAACCACTTTTCGCACTTGTGTTAGTGTTGAAAAACCACTTTTCGCACTTGTGTTAGTGTTGAAAAACCACTTTTCCCACTTGTGTTGCTGTAGGAAACCACTTTTGCACTTGTATTAGTGTGGAAAAAACACTTTTCGCACTTGTGTTAGTGTTGAAAAACCACTTTTCGCACTTGTGTTAGTGTTGAAAAACCACTTTTCGCACTTGTGTTGGTGCAGGAAACCACTTTTGCACTTGTATTAGTGTGGAAAAAACACTTTTCGCACTTGTGTTAGTGTTGAAAAACCACTTTTTGCACTTGTGTTGGTGCAGGAAACCACTTTTGCACTTGTATTAGTGTGGAAAAAACACTTTTCGCACTTGTGTTAGTGTTGAAAAACCACTTTTCGCACTTGTGTTAGTGTTGAAAAACCACTTTTCGCACTTGTGTTAGTTGAAAAACCACTTTTCGCACTAGTGTTAGTGTTGAAAAACCACTTTTCGCACTTGTGTTGGTGCAGGAAACCACTTTTGCACTTGTATTAGTGTGGAAAAAACACTTTTTGCACTTGTGTTCGTGTTGAAAAACCACTTTTCGCACTTGTGTTAGTGTTGAAAAACCACTTTTCGCACTTGTGTTAGTGTTGAAAAACCACTTTTCGCACTTGTGTTGGTGCAGGAAACCACTTTTGCACTTGTATTAGTGTGGAAAAAACACTTTTCGCACTTGTCTTAGTGTTGAAAAACCACTTTTCGCACTTGTGTTAGTGTTGAAAAACCACTTTTCGCACTTGTGTTAGTGTTGAAAAACCACTTTTCGCACTTGTGTTAGTGTTGAAAAACCACTTTTCGCACTTGTGTTGGTGCAGGAAACCACTTTTGCACTTGTATTAGTGTGGAAAAAACACTTTTCGCACTTGTGTTAGTGTTGAAAAACCACTTTTCGCACTTGTGTTGGTGCAGGAAACCACTTTTGCACTTGTATTAGTGTGGAAAAAACACTTTTCGCACTTGTGTTAGTGTTGAAAAACCACTTTTTGCACTTGTGTTAGTGTTGAAAAACCACTTTTCGCACTTGTGTTGGTGCAGGAAACCACTTTTGCACTTGTATTAGTGTGGAAAAAACACTTTTCACACTTGTGTTAGTGTTGAAAAACCACTTTTCGCACTTGTGTTAGTGTTGAAAAACCACTTTTCGCACTTGTGTTAGTGTTGAAAAACCACTTTTCCCACTTGTGTTGGTGTAGGAAACCACTTTTGCCCTTGTATTAGTGTGGAAAAAACACTTTTCGCACTTGTGTTAGTGTTGAAAAACCACTTTTCGCACTTGTGTTAGTGTTGAAAAACCACTTTTCGCACTTGTGTTGGTGCAGGAAACCACTTTTGCACTTGTATTAGTGTGGAAAAAACACTTTTCGCACTTGTGTTAGTGTTGAAAAACCACTTTTTGCACTTGTGTTGGTGCAGGAAACCACTTTTGCACTTGTATTAGTGTGGAAAAAACACTTTTCGCACTTGTGTTAGTGTTGAAAAACCACTTTTCGCACTTGTGTTAGTGTTGAAAAACCACTTTTCGCACTTGTGTTAGTGTTGAAAAACCACTTTTCGCACTTGTGTCAGTGTTGAAAAACCACTTTTCGCACTTGTGTTGGTGCAGGAAACCACTTTTGCACTTGTATTAGTGTGGAAAAAACACTTTTTGCACTTGTGTTCGTGTTGAAAAACCACTTTTCGCACTTGTGTTAGTGTTGAAAAACCACTTTTCGCACTTGTGTTAGTGTTGAAAAACCACTTTTTGCACTTGTGTTAGTGTTGAAAAACCACTTTTCGCACTTGTGTTGGTGCAGGAAACCACTTTTGCACTTGTATAAGTGTGGAAAAAACACTTTTCGCACTTGTGTTAGTGTTGAAAAACCACTTTTCGCACTTGTGTTCGTGTTGAAAAACCACTTTTCGCACTTGTGTTAGTGTTGAAAAACCACTTTTCGCACTTGTGTTGGTGCAGGAAACCACTTTTGCACTTGTATTAGTGTGGAAAAAACACTTTTCGCACTTGTGTTAGAGTTGAAAAACCACTTTTCGCACTTGTGTTAGTGTTGAAAAACCACTTTTCGCACTTGTGTTAGTGTTGAAAAACCACTTTTTGCCCTTGTGTTGGTGCAGGAAACCACTTTTGCACTTGTATTAGTGTGGAAAAAAACACTTTTCGCACTTGTGTTAGTGTTGAAAAACCACTTTTCGCACTTGTGTTAGTGTTGAAAAACCACTTTTCGCACTTGTGTTAGTGTTGAAAAACCACTTTTCGCACTTGTGTTACTGTTGAAAAACCACTTTTCGCACTTGTGTTAGTGTTGAAAAACCACTTTTCGCACTTGTGTTGGTGCAGGAAACCACTTTTGCACTTGTATTAGTGTGGAAAAAACACTTTTCGCACTTGTGTTAGTGTTGAAAAACCACTTTTCGCACTTGTGTTGGTGCAGGAAACCACTTTTGCACTTGTATTAGTGTGGAAAAAACACTTTTCGCACTTGTGTTAGTGTTGAAAAACCACTTTTCGCACTTGTGTTAGTGTTGAAAAACCACTTTTCGCACTTGTGTTGGTGCAGGAAACCACTTTTGCACTTGTATTAGTGTGGAAAAAACACTTTTCACACTTGTGTTAGTGTTGAAAAACCACTTTTCGCACTTGTGTTAGTGTTGAAAAACCACTTTTCGCACTTGTGTTAGTGTTGAAAAACCACTTTTCGCACTTGTGTTGGTGCAGAAAACCACTTTTGCACTTGTATTAGTGTGGAAAAAACACTTTTTGCACTTGTGATAGTGTTGAAAAACCACTTTTCGCACTTGTGTTGGTGCAGGAAACCACTTTTGCACTTGTATTAGTGTGGAAAAAACACTTTTCGCACTTGTGTTAGTGTTGAAAAACCACTTTTCGCACTTGTGTTAGTGTTGAAAAACCACTTTTCGCACTTGTGTTAGTGTTGAAAAACCACTTTTCGCACTTGTGTTAGTGTTGAAAAACCACTTTTCGCACTTGTGTTGGTGCAGGAAACCACTTTTGCACTTGTATTAGTGTGGAAAAAACACTTTTCGCACTTGTGTTAGTGTTGAAAAACCACTTTTCGCACTTGTGTTGGTGCAGGAAACCACTTTTGCACTTGTATTAGTGTGGAAAAAACACTTTTCGCACTTGTGTTAGTGTTGAAAAACCACTTTTCGCACTTGTGTTTGTGTTGAAAAACCACTTTTCGCATTTGTGTCGGTGCAGGAAACCACTTTTGCACTTGTATTAGTGTGGAAAAAACACTTTTCACGCTTGTGTTAATGTTGAAAAACCACTTTTCGCACTTGTGTTAGTGTTGAAAAACCACTTTTCGCACTTGTGTTAGTGTTGAAAAACCACTTTTCGCACTTGTGTTGGTGCAGAAAACCACTTTTGCACTTGTATTAGTGTGGAAAAAACACTTTTTGCACTTGTGATAGTGTTGAAAAACCACTTTTCGCACTTGTGTTAGTGTTGAAAAACCACTTTTCGCACTTGTGTTAGTGTTGAAAAACCACATTTCCCACTTGTGTTGGTGTAGGAAACCACTTTTGCACTTGTATTAGTGTGGAAAAAACACTTTTCGCACTTGTGTTAGTGTTGAAAAACCACTTTTCGCACTTGTGTTAGTGTTGAAAAACCACTTTTCGCACTTGTGTTGGTGCAGGAAACCACTTTTGCACTTGTATTAGTGTGGAAAAAACACTTTTCGCACTTGTGTTAGTGTTTGAAAACCACTTTTTGCACTTGTGTTGGTGCAGGAAACCAATTTTGCACTTGTATTAGTGTGGAAAAAACACTTTTCGCACTTGTGTTAGTGTTGAAAAACCACTTTTCGCACTTGTGTTAGTGTTGAAAAACCACTTTTCGCACTTGTGTTAGTGTTGAAAAACCACTTTTCGCACTTGTGTTGGTGCAGGAAACCACTTTTGCACTTGTATTAGTGTGGAAAAAACACTTTTTGCACTTGTGTTCGTGTTGAAAAACCACTTTTCGCACTTGTGTTAGTGTTGAAAAACCACTTTTCGCACTTGTGTTAGTGTTGAAAAACACTTTTTGCACTTGTGTTAGTGTTGAAAAACCACTTTTCGCACTTGTGTTGGTGCAGGAAACCACTTTTGCACTTGTATAAGTGTGGAAAAAACACTTTTCGCACTTGTGTTAGTGTTGAAAAACCACTTTTCACACTTGTGTTCGTGTTGAAAAACCACTTTTCGCACTTGTGTTGGTGCAGGAAACCACTTTTGCACTTGTATTAGTGTGGAAAAAACACTTTTTGCACTTGTGATATTGTTGAAAAACCACTTTTTGCACTTGTGTTAGTGTTGAAAAACCACTTTTCGCACTTGTGTTAGTGTTGACAAACCACTTTTCGCACTTGTGTTGGTGCAGGAAACCACTTTTGCACTTGTATTAGTGTGGAAAAAAACACTTTTTGCACTTGTGATAGTGTTGAAAAACCACTTTTCGCACTTGTGTTAGTGTTGAAAAACCACTTTTCGCACTTGTGTTAGTGTTGAAAAAACACTTTTCGCACTTGTGTTGGTGCAGGAAACCACTTTTGCACTTGTATTAGTGTGGAAAAAACACTTTTCGCACTTGTGTTAGTGTTGAAAAACCACTTTTCGCACTTGTGTTGGTGCAGGAAACCACTTTTGCACTTGTATTAGTGTGGAAAAAGCACTTTTCGCACTTGTGTTAGTGTTGAAAAACCACTTTTCGCACTTGTGTTAGTGTTGCAAAACCACTTTTCGCACTTGTGTTGGTGCAGGAAACCACTTTTGCACTTGTATTAGTGTGGAAAAACACTTTTCGCACTTGTGTTAGTGTTGAAAAACCACTTTTCGCACTCGTGTTAGTGTTGAAAAACCACTTTTCGCACTTGTGTTGGTGCAGGAAACCACTTTTGCACTTGTATTAGTGTGGAAAAAACACTTTTTGCACTTGTGATAGTGTTGAAAAACCACTTTTCGCACTTGTGTTAGTGTTCAAAAACCACTTTTCGCACTTGTATTAGTGTTGAAAAACCACTTTTCGCACTTGTGTTGGTGCAGGAAACCACTTTTGCACTTGTATTAGTGTGGAAAAAACACTTTTCGCACTTGTGTTGGTGCAGGAAACCACTTTTGCACTTGTATTAGTGTTGAAAAACCACTTTTCGCACTTGTGTTAGTGTTGAAAAACCACTTTTCGCACTTGTGTTAGTGTTGAAAAACCACTTTTCGCACTTGTGTTGGTGCAGGAAACCACTTTTGCACTTGTATTAGTGTGGAAAAAACACTTTTTGCACTTGTGATAGTGTTGAAAAACCACTTTTCGCACTTGTGTTAGTGTTGAAAAACCACTTTTCGCACTTGTGTTGGTGCAGGAAACCACTTTTGCACTTGTATTAGTGTGGAAAAAACACTTTTCGCACTTGTGTTAGAGTTGAAAAACCACTTTTCGCACTTGTGTTAGTGTTGAAAAACCACTTTTCGCACTTGTGTTAGTGTTGAAAAACCACTTTTCGCACTTGTGTTGGTGCAGGAAACCACTTTTGCACTTGTATTAGTGTGGAAAAAACACTTTTCGCACTTGTGTTAGTGTTGAAAAACCACTTTTCGCACTTGTGTTAGTGTTGAAAAACCACTTTTCGCACTTGTGTTAGTGTTGAAAAACCACTTTTCGCACTTGTGTTAGTGTTGAAAACCCACTTTTCGCACTTGTGTTGGTGCAGGAAACCACTTTTGCACTTGTATTAGTGTGGAAAAAACACTTTTCGCACTTGTGTTAGTGTTGAAAAACCACTTTTCGCACTTGTGTTGGTGCAGGAAACCACTTTTGCACTTGTATTAGTGTGGAAAAAACACTTTTCGCACTTGTGTTAGTGTTGAAAAACCACTTTTCGCACTTGTGTTAGTGTTGAAAAACCACTTTTCGCACTTGTGTCGGTGCAGGAAACCACTTTTGCACTTGTATTAGTGTGGAAAAAACACTTTTCACGCTTGTGTTAGTGTTGAAAAACCACTTTTCGCACTTGTGTTAGTGTTGAAAAACCACTTTTCGCACTTGTGTTAGTGTTGAAAAACCACTTTTCGCACTTGTGTTGGTGCAGAAAACCACTTTTGCACTTGTATTAGTGTGGAAAAAACACTTTTTGCACTTGTGATAGTGTTGAAAAACCACTTTTCGCACTTGTGTTAGTGTTGAAAAACCACTTTTCGCACTTGTGTTAGTGTTGAAAAACCACATTTCCCACTTGTGTTGGTGTAGGAAACCACTTTTGCACTTGTATTAGTGTGGAAAAAACACTTTTCGCACTTGTGTTAGTGTTGAAAAACCACTTTTCGCACTTGTGTTAGTGTTGAAAAACCACTTTTCGCACTTGTGTTGGTGCAGGAAACCACTTTTGCACTTGTATTAGTGTGGAAAAAACACTTTTCGCACTTGTGTTAGTGTTGAAAAACCACTTTTTGCACTTGTGTTGGTGCAGGAAACCACTTTTGCACTTGTATTAGTGTGGAAAAAACACTTTTCGCACTTGTGTTATTGTTGAAAAACCACTTTTCGCACTTTTGTTAGTGTTGAAAAACCACTTTTCGCACTTGTGTTAGTGTTGAAAAACCACTTTTCGCACTTGTGTTGGTGCAGGAAACCAATTTTGCACTTGTATTAGTGTGGAGAAAACACTTTTTGCACTTGTGTTCGTGTTGAAAAACCACTTTTCGCACTTGTGTTAGTGTTGAAAAACCACTTTTCGCACTTGTGTTAGTGTTGAAAAACCACTTTTTGCACTTGTGTTAGTGTTGAAAAACCACTTTTCGCACTTGTGTTGGTGCAGGAAACCACTTTTGCACTTGTATAAGTGTGGAAAAAACACTTTTTGCACTTGTGTTAGTGTTGAAAAACCACTTTTCACACTTGTGTTCGTGTTGAAAAACCACTTTTCGCACTTGTGTTGGTGCAGGAAACCACTTTTGCACTTGTATTAGTGTGGAAAAAACACTTTTTGCACTTGTGATATTGTTGAAAAACCACTTTTCGCACTTGTGTTAGTGTTGAAAAACCACTTTTCGCACTTGTGTTAGTGTTGACAAACCACTTTTCGCACTTGTGTTGGTGCAGGAAACCACTTTTGCACTTGTATTAGTGTGGAAAAAACACTTTTTGCACTTGTGATAGTGTTGAAAAACCACTTTTCGCACTTGTGTTAGTGTTGAAAAACCACTTTTCGCACTTGTGTTAGTGTTGAAAAAACACTTTTCGCACTTGTGTTGGTGCAGGAAACCACTTTTGCACTTGTATTAGTGTGGAAAAAACACTTTTCGCACTTGTGTTAGTGTTGAAAAACCACTTTTCGCACTTGTGTGGGTGCAGGAAACCACTTTTGCACTTGTATTAGTGTGGAAAAAGCACTTTTCGCACTTGTGTTAGTGTTGAAAAACCACTTTTCGCACTTGTGTTAGTGTTGAAAAACCACTTTTCGCACTTGTGTTGGTGCAGGAAACCACTTTTGCACTTGTATTAGTGTGGAAAAAACACTTTTTGCACTTGTGATAGTGTTGAAAAACCACTTTTCGCACTTGTGTTAGTGTTGAAAAACCACTTTTCGCACTTGTGTTGGTGCAGGAAACCACTTTTGCACTTGTATTAGTGTGGAAAAAACACTTTTCGCACTTGTGTTAGAGTTGAAAAACCACTTTTCGCACTTGTGTTAGTGTTGAAAAACCACTTTTCGCACTTGTGTTAGTGTTGAAAAACCACTTTTTGCCCTTGTGTTGGTGCAGGAAACCACTTTTGCACTTGTATTAGTGTGGAAAAAAACACTTTTCGCACTTGTGTTAGTGTTGAAAAACCACTTTTCGCACTTGTGTTAGTGTTGAAAAACCACTTTTCGCACTTGTGTTAGTGTTGAAAAACCACTTTTCGCACTTGTGTTAGTGTTGAAAAACCACTTTTCGCACTTGTGTTAGTGTTGAAAAACCACTTTTCGCACTTGTGTTGGTGCAGGAAACCACTTTTGCACTTGTATTAGTGTGGAAAAAACACTTTTCGCACTTGTGTTAGTGTTGAAAAACCACTTTTCGCACTTGTGTTGGTGCAGGAAACCACTTTTGCACTTGTATTAGTGTGGAAAAAACACTTTTCGCACTTGTGTTAGTGTTGAAAAACCACTTTTCGCACTTGTGTTAGTGTTGAAAAACCACTTTTCGCACTTGTGTTGGTGCAGGAAACCACTTTTGCACTTGTATTAGTGTGGAAAAAACACTTTTCACACTTGTGTTAGTGTTGAAAAACCACTTTTCGCACTTGTGTTAGTGTTGAAAAACCACTTTTCGCACTTGTGTTAGTGTTGAAAAACCACTTTTCGCACTTGTGTTGGTGCAGAAAACCACTTTTGCACTTGTATTAGTGTGGAAAAAACACTTTTTGCACTTGTGATAGTGTTGAAAAACCACTTTTCGCACTTGTGTTAGTGTTGAAAAACCACTTTTCCCACTTGTGTTGGTGTAGGAAACCACTTTTGCACTTGTATTAGTGTGGAAAAAACACTTTTCGCACTTGTGTTAGTGTTGAAAAACCACTTTTTGCACTTGTGTTGGTGCAGGAAACCACTTTTGCACTTGTATTAGTGTGGAAAAAACACTTTTCGCACTTGTGTTAGTGTTGAAAAACCACTTTTCGCACTTGTGTTAGTGTTGAAAAACCACTTTTCGCACTTGTGTTAGTGTTGAAAAACCACTTTTCGCACTTGTGTTAGTGTTGAAAAACCACTTTTCGCACTTGTGTTAGTGTTGAAAAACCACTTTTCGCACTTGTGTTAGTGTTGAAAAACCACTTTTCGCACTTGTGTTGGTGCAGGAATCCACTTTTGCACTTGTATTAGTGTGGAAAAAACACTTTTCGCACTTGTGTTAGTGTTGAAAAACCACTTTTCGCACTTGTGTTAGTGTTGAAAAACCACTTTTCGCACTTGTGTCGGTGCAGGAAACCACTTTTGCACTTGTATTAGTGTGGAAAAAACACTTTTCACGCTTGTGTTAGTGTTGAAAAACCACTTTTCGCACTTGTGTTAGTGTTGAAAAACCACTTTTCGCACTTGTGTTAGTGTTGAAAAACCACTTTTCGCACTTGTGTTGGTGCAGAAAACCACTTTTGCACTTGTATTAGTGTGGAAAAAACACTTTTTGCACTTGTGATAGTGTTGAAAAACCACTTTTCGCACTTGTGTTAGTGTTGAAAAACCACTTTTCGCACTTGTGTTAGTGTTGAAAAACCACATTTCCCACTTGTGTTGGTGTAGGAAACCACTTTTGCACTTGTATTAGTGTGGAAAAAACACTTTTCGCACTTGTGTTAGTGTTGAAAAACCACTTTTCGCACTTGTGTTAGTGTTGAAAAACCACTTTTCGCACTTGTGTTGGTGCAGGAAACCACTTTTGCACTTGTATTAGTGTGGAAAAAACACTTTTCGCACTTGTGTTAGTGTTGAAAAACCACTTTTTGCACTTGTGTTGGTGCAGGAAACCACTTTTGCACTTGTATTAGTGTGGAAAAAACACTTTTCGCACTTGTGTTAGTGTTGAAAAACCACTTTTCGCACTTTTGTTAGTGTTGAAAAACCACTTTTCGCACTTGTGTTAGTGTTGAAAAACCACTTTTCGCACTTGTGTTGGTGCAGGAAACCACTTTTGCACTTGTATTAGTGTGGAAAAAACACTTTTTGCACTTGTGTTCGTGTTGAAAAACCACTTTTCGCACTTGTGTTAGTGTTGAAAAACCACTTTTCGCACTTGTGTTAGTGTTGAAAAACCACTTTTTGCACTTGTGTTAGTGTTGAAAAACCACTTTTCGCACTTGTGTTGGTGCAGGAAACCACTTTTGCACTTGTATAAGTGTGGAAAAAACACTTTTCGCACTTGTGTTAGTGTTGAAAAACCACTTTTCACACTTGTGTTCGTGTTGAAAAACCACTTTTCGCACTTGTGTTGGTGCAGGAAACCACTTTTGCACTTGTATTAGTGTGGAAAAAACACTTTTTGCACTTGTGATATTGTTGAAAAACCACTTTTCGCACTTGTGTTAGTGTTGAAAAACCACTTTTCGCACTTGTGTTAGTGTTGACAAACCACTTTTCGCACTTGTGTTGGTGCAGGAAACCACTTTTGCACTTGTATTAGTGTGGAAAAAACACTTTTTGCACTTGTGATAGTGTTGAAAAACCACTTTTCGCACTTGTGTTAGTGTTGAAAAACCACTTTTCGCACTTGTGTTAGTGTTGAAAAAACACTTTTCGCACTTGTGTTGGTGCAGGAAACCACTTTTGCACTTGTATTAGTGTGGAAAAAACACTTTTCGCACTTGTGTTAGTGTTGAAAAACCACTTTTCGCACTTGTGTTGGTGCAGGAAACCACTTTTGCACTTGTATTAGTGTGGAAAAAGCACTTTTCGCACTTGTGTTAGTGTTGAAAAACCACTTTTCGCACTTGTGTTAGTGTTGAAAAACCACTTTTCGCACTTGTGTTGGTGCAGGAAACCACTTTTGCACTTGTATTAGTGTGGAAAAAACACTTTTTGCACTTGTGATAGTGTTGAAAAACCACTTTTCGCACTTGTGTTAGTGTTGAAAAACCACTTTTCGCACTTGTGTTGGTGCAGGAAACCACTTTTGCACTTGTATTAGTGTGGAAAAAACACTTTTCGCACTTGTGTTAGAGTTGAAAAACCACTTTTCGCACTTGTGTTAGTGTTGAAAAACCACTTTTCGCACTTGTGTTAGTGTTGAAAAACCACTTTTTGCCCTTGTGTTGGTGCAGGAAACCACTTTTGCACTTGTATTAGTGTGGAAAAAAACACTTTTCGCACTTGTGTTAGTGTTGAAAAACCACTTTTCGCACTTGTGTTAGTGTTGAAAAACCACTTTTCGCACTTGTGTTAGTGTTGAAAAACCACTTTTCGCACTTGTGTTAGTGTTGAAAAACCACTTTTCGCACTTGTGTTAGTGTTGAAAAACCACTTTTCGCACTTGTGTTGGTGCAGGAAACCACTTTTGCACTTGTATTAGTGTGGAAAAAACACTTTTCGCACTTGTGTTAGTGTTGAAAAACCACTTTTCGCACTTGTGTTGGTGCAGGAAACCACTTTTGCACTTGTATTAGTGTGGAAAAAACACTTTTCGCACTTGTGTTAGTGTTGAAAAACCACTTTTCGCACTTGTGTTAGTGTTGAAAAACCACTTTTCGCACTTGTGTTGGTGCAGGAAACCACTTTTGCACTTGTATTAGTGTGGAAAAAACACTTTTCACACTTGTGTTAGTGTTGAAAAACCACTTTTCGCACTTGTGTTAGTGTTGAAAAACCACTTTTCGCACTTGTGTTAGTGTTGAAAAACCACTTTTCGCACTTGTGTTGGTGCAGAAAACCACTTTTGCACTTGTATTAGTGTGGAAAAAACACTTTTTGCACTTGTGATAGTGTTGAAAAACCACTTTTCGCACTTGTGTTAGTGTTGAAAAACCACTTTTCGCACTTGTGTTAGTGTTGAAAAACCACTTTTCCCACTTGTGTTGGTGTAGGAAACCACTTTTGCACTTGTATTAGTGTGGAAAAAACACTTTTCGCACTTGTGTTAGTGTTGAAAAACCACTTTTTGCACTTGTGTTAGTGTTGAAAAACCACTTTTCGCACTTGTGTTGGTGCAGGAAACCACTTTTGCACTTGTATTAGTGTGGAAAAAACACTTTTCGCACTTGTGGTAGTGTTGAAAAACCACTTTTTGCACTTGTGTTGGTGCAGGAAACCACTTTTGCACTTGTATTAGTGTGGAAAAAACACTTTTCGCACTTGTGTTAGTGTTGAAAAACCACTTTTCGCACTTGTGTTAGTGTTGAAAAACCACTTTTCGCACTTGTGTTAGTGTTGAAAAACCACTTTTCCCACTTGTGTTAGTGTTGAAAAACCACTTTTCGCACTTGTGTTGGTGCAGGAAACTACTTTTGCACTTGTATTAGTGTGGAAAAAACACTTTTTGCACTTGTGTTCGTGTTGAAAAACCACTTTTCGCACTTGTGTTAGTGTTGAAAAACCACTTTTCGCACTTGTGTTAGTGTTGAAAAACCACTTTTCGCACTTGTGTTGGTGCAGGAAACCACTTTTGCACTTGTATTAGTGTGGAAAAAACACTTTTCGCACTTGTGTTAGTGTTGAAAAACCACTTTTCGCACTTGTGTTAGTGTTGAAAAACCACTTTTCGCACTTGTGTTAGTGTTGAAAAACCACTTTTCGCACTTGTGTTAGTGTTGAAAAACCACTTTTCGCACTTGTGTTGGTGCAGGAAACCACTTTTGCACTTGTATTAGTGTGGAAAAAACACTTTTCGCACTTGTGTTAGTGTTGAAAAACCACTTTTCGCACTTGTGTTGGTGCAGGAAACCACTTTTGCACTTGTATTAGTGTGGAAAAAACACTTTTCGCACTTGTGTTAGTGTTGAAAAACCACTTTTTGCACTTGTGTTAGTGTTGAAAAACCACTTTTCGCACTTGTGTTGGTGCAGGAAACCACTTTTGCACTTGTATTAGTGTGGAAAAAACACTTTTCACACTTGTGTTAGTGTTGAAAAACCACTTTTCGCACTTGTGTTAGTGTTGAAAAACCACTTTTCGCACTTGTGTTAGTGTTGAAAAACCACTTTTCGCACTTGTGTTGGTGCAGAAAACCACTTTTGCACTTGTATTAGTGTGGAAAAAACACTTTTTGCACTTGTGATAGTGTTGAAAAACCACTTTTCGCACTTGTGTTAGTGTTGAAAAACCACTTTTCGCACTTGTGTTAGTGTTGAAAAACCACATTTCCCACTTGTGTTGGTGTAGGAAACCACTTTTGCACTTGTATTAGTGTGGAAAAAACACTTTTCGCACTTGTGTTAGTGTTGAAAAACCACTTTTCGCACTTGTGTTAGTGTTGAAAAACCACTTTTCGCACTTGTGTTGGTGCAGGAAACCACTTTTGCACTTGTATTAGTGTGGAAAAAACACTTTTTGCACTTGTGTTAGTGTTGAAAAAACACTTTTTGCACTTGTGTTGGTGCAGAAAACCACTTTTGCACTTGTATTAGTGTGGAAAAAACACTTTTCGCACTTGTGTTAGTGTTGAAAAACCACTTTTCACACTTGTGTTAGTGTTGAAAAACCACTTTTCGCACTTGTGTTAGTGTTGAAAAACCACTTTTCGCACTTGTGTTGGTGCAGGAAACCACTTTTGCACTTGTATTAGTGTGGAAAAAACACTTTTTGCACTTGTGTTCGTGTTGAAAAACCACTTTTCGCACTTGTGTTAGTGTTGAAAAACAACTTTTCGCACTTGTGTTAGTGTTGAAAAACCACTTTTTGCACTTGTGTTAGTGTTGAAAAACCACTTTTCGCACTTGTGTTGGTGCAGGAAACCACTTTTGCACTTGTATAAGTGTGGAAAAAACACTTTTCGCACTTGTGTTAGTGTTGAAAAACCACTTTTCACACTTGTGTTCGTGTTGAAAAACCACTTTTCGCACTTGTGTTGGTGCAGGAAACCACTTTTGCACTTGTATTAGTGTGGAAAAAACACTTTTTGCACTTGTGATATTGTTGAAAAACCACTTTTCGCACTTGTGTTAGTGTTGAAAAACCACTTTTCGCACTTGTGTTAGTGTTGACAAACCACTTTTCGCACTTGTGTTGGTGCAGGAAACCACTTTTGCACTTGTATTAGTGTGGAAAAAACACTTTTTGCACTTGTGATAGTGTTGAAAAACCACTTTTCGCACTTGTGTTAGTGTTGAAAAACCACTTTTCGCACTTGTGTTAGTGTTGAAAAAACACTTTTCGCACTTGTGTTGGTGCAGGAAACCACTTTTGCACTTGTATTAGTGTGGAAAAAACACTTTTCGCACTTGTGTTAGTGTTGAAAAACCACTTTTCGCACTTGTGTTGGTGCAGGAAACCACTTTTGCACTTGTATTAGTGTGGAAAAAGCACTTTTCGCACTTGTGTTAGTGTTGAAAAACCACTTTTCGCACTTGTGTTAGTGTTGAAAAACCACTTTTCGCACTTGTGTTGGTGCAGGAAACCACTTTTGCACTTGTATTAGTGTGGAAAAAACACTTTTTGCACTTGTGATAGTGTTGAAAAACCACTTTTCGCACTTGTGTTAGTGTTGAAAAACCACTTTTCGCACTTGTGTTGGTGCAGGAAACCACTTTTGCACTTGTATTAGTGTGGAAAAAACACTTTTCGCACTTGTGTTAGAGTTGAAAAACCACTTTTCGCACTTGTGTTAGTGTTGAAAAACCACTTTTCGCACTTGTGTTAGTGTTGAAAAACCACTTTTTGCCCTTGTGTTGGTGCAGGAAACCACTTTTGCACTTGTATTAGTGTGGAAAAAAACACTTTTCGCACTTGTGTTAGTGTTGAAAAACAACTTTTCGCACTTGTGTTAGTGTTGAAAAACCACTTTTCGCACTTGTGTTAGTGTTGAAAAACCACTTTTCGCACTTGTGTTAGTGTTGAAAAACCACTTTTCGCACTTGTGTTAGTGTTGAAAAACCACTTTTCGCACTTGTGTTGGTGCAGGAAACCACTTTTGCACTTGTATTAGTGTGGAAAAAACACTTTTCGCACTTGTGTTAGTGTTGAAAAACCACTTTTCGCACTTGTGTTGGTGCAGGAAACCACTTTTGCACTTGTATTAGTGTGGAAAAAACACTTTTCGCACTTGTGTTAGTGTTGAAAAACCACTTTTCGCACTTGTGTTAGTGTTGAAAAACCAGTTTTCGCACTTGTGTTGGTGCAGGAAACCACTTTTGCACTTGTATTAGTGTGGAAAAAACACTTTTCACACTTGTGTTAGTGTTGAAAAACCACTTTTCGCACTTGTGTTAGTGTTGAAAAACCACTTTTCGCACTTGTGTTAGTGTTGAAAAACCACATTTCCCACTTGTGTTGGTGTAGGAAACCACTTTTGCACTTGTATTAGTGTGGAAAAAACAATTTTCGCACTTGTGTTAGTGTTGAAAAACCACTTTTCGCACTTGTGTTAGTGTTGAAAAACCACTTTTCGCACTTGTGTTGGTGCAGGAAACCACTTTTGCACTTGTATTAGTGTGGAAAAAACACTTTTCGCACTTGTGTTAGTGTTGAAAAACCACTTTTTGCACTTGTGTTGGTGCAGGAAACCACTTTTGCACTTGTATTAGTGTGGAAAAAACACTTTTCGCACTTGTGTTAGTGTTGAAAAACCACTTTTCGCACTTTTGTTAGTGTTGAAAAACCACTTTTCGCACTTGTGTTAGTGTTGAAAAACCACTTTTCGCACTTGTGTTGGTGCAGGAAACCACTTTTGCACTTGTATTAGTGTGGAAAAAACACTTTTTGCACTTGTGTTCGTGTTGAAAAACCACTTTTCGCACTTGTGTTAGTGTTGAAAAACCACTTTTCGCACTTGTGTTAGTGTTGAAAAACCACTTTTTGCACTTGTGTTAGTGTTGAAAAACCACTTTTCACACTTGTGTTGGTGCAGGAAACCACTTTTGCACTTGTATAAGTGTGGAAAAAACACTTTTCGCACTTGTGTTAGTGTTGAAAAACCACTTTTCACACTTGTGTTCGTGTTGAAAAACCACTTTTCGCACTTGTGTTGGTGCAGGAAACCACTTTTGCACTTGTATTAGTGTGGAAAAAACACTTTTTGCACTTGTGATATTGTTGAAAAACCACTTTTCGCACTTGTGTTAGTGTTGAAAAACCACTTTTCGCACTTGTGTTAGTGTTGACAAACCACTTTTCGCACTTGTGTTGGTGCAGGAAACCACTTTTGCACTTGTATTAGTGTGGAAAAAACACTTTTTGCACTTGTGATAGTGTTGAAAAACCACTTTTCGCACTTGTGTTAGTGTTGAAAAACCACTTTTCGCACTTGTGTTAGTGTTGAAAAAACACTTTTCGCACTTGTGTTGGTGCAGGAAACCACTTTTGCACTTGTATTAGTGTGGAAAAAACACTTTTCGCACTTGTGTTAGTGTTGAAAAACCACTTTTCGCACTTGTGTTGGTGCAGGAAACCACTTTTGCACTTGTATTAGTGTGGAAAAAGCACTTTTCGCACTTGTGTTAGTGTTGAAAAACCACTTTTCGCACTTGTGTTAGTGTTGAAAAACCACTTTTCGCACTTGTGTTGGTGCAGGAAACCACTTTTGCACTTGTATTAGTGTGGAAAAAACACTTTTTGCACTTGTGATAGTGTTGAAAAACCACTTTTCGCACTTGTGTTAGTGTTGAAAAATAAACTTTTCGCACTTGTGTTGGTGCAGGAAACCACTTTTGCACTTGTATTAGTGTGGAAAAAACACTTTTCGCACTTGTGTTAGAGTTGAAAAACCACTTTTCGCACTTGTGTTAGTGTTGAAAAACCACTTTTCGCACTTGTGTTAGTGTTGAAAAACCACTTTTTGCCCTTGTGTTGGTGCAGGAAACCACTTTTGCACTTGTATTAGTGTGGAAAAAAACACTTTTCGCACTTGTGTTAGTGTTGAAAAACCACTTTTCGCACTTGTGTTAGTGTTGAAAAACCACTTTTCGCACTTGTGTTAGTGTTGAAAAACCACTTTTCGCACTTGTGTTAGTGTTGAAAAACCACTTTTCGCACTTGTGTTAGTGTTGAAAAACCACTTTTCGCACTTGTGTTGGTGCAGGAAACCACTTTTGCACTTGTATTAGTGTGGAAAAAACACTTTTCGCACTTGTGTTAGTGTTGAAAAACCACTTTTCGCACTTGTGTTGGTGCAGGAAACCACTTTTGCACTTGTATTAGTGTGGAAAAAACACTTTTCGCACTTGTGTTAGTGTTGAAAAACCACTTTTCGCACTTGTGTTAGTGTTGAAAAACCACTTTTCGCACTTGTGTTGGTGCAGGAAACCACTTTTGCACTTGTATTAGTGTGGAAAAAACACTTTTCACACTTGTGTTAGTGTTGAAAAACCACTTTTCGCACTTGTGTTAGTGTTGAAAAACCACTTTTCGCACTTGTGTTAGTGTTGAAAAACCACTTTTCGCACTTGTGTTGGTGCAGAAAACCACTTTTGCACTTGTATTAGTGTGGAAAAAACACTTTTTGCACTTGTGATAGTGTTGAAAAACCACTTTTCGCACTTGTGTTAGTGTTGAAAAACCACTTTTCGCACTTGTGTTAGTGTTGAAAAACCACTTTTCCCACTTGTGTTGGTGTAGGAAACCACTTTTGCACTTGTATTAGTGTGGAAAAAACACTTTTCGCACTTGTGTTAGTGTTGAAAAACCACTTTTTGCACTTGTGTTAGTGTTGAAAAACCACTTTTCGCACTTGTGTTGGTGCAGGAAACCACTTTTGCACTTGTATTAGTGTGGAAAAAACACTTTTCGCACTTGTGTTAGTGTTGAAAAACCACTTTTTGCACTTGTGTTGGTGCAGGAAACCACTTTTGCACTTGTATTAGTGTGGAAAAAACACTTTTCGCACTTGTGTTAGTGTTGAAAAACCACTTTTCGCACTTGTGTTAGTGTTGAAAAACCACTTTTCGCACTTGTGTTAGTGTTGAAAAACCACTTTTCGCACTTGTGTTAGTGTTGAAAAACCACTTTTCGCACTTGTGTTGGTGCAGGAAACCACTTTTGCACTTGTATTAGTGTGGAAAAAACACTTTTTGCACTTGTGTTCGTGTTGAAAAACCACTTTTCGCACTTGTGTTAGTGTTGAAAAACCACTTTTCGCACTTGTGTTAGTGTTGAAAAACCACTTTTCGCACTTGTGTTGGTGCAGGAAACCACTTTTGCACTTGTATTAGTGTGGAAAAAACACTTTTCGCACTTGTGTTAGTGTTGAAAAACCACTTTTCGCACTTGTGTTAGTGTTGAAAAACCACTTTTCGCACTTGTGTTAGTGTTGAAAAACCACTTTTCGCACTTGTGTTAGTGTTGAAAAACCACTTTTCGCACTTGTGTTGGTGCAGGAAACCACTTTTGCACTTGTATTAGTGTGGAAAAAACACTTTTCGCACTTGTGTTAGTGTTGAAAAACCACTTTTCGCACTTGTGTTGGTGCAGGAAACCACTTTTGCACTTGTATTAGTGTGGAAAAAACACTTTTCGCACTTGTGTTAGTGTTGAAAAACCACTTTTTGCACTTGTGTTAGTGTTGAAAAACCACTTTTCGCACTTGTGTTGGTGCAGGAAACCACTTTTGCACTTGTATTAGTGTGGAAAAAACACTTTTCACACTTGTGTTAGTGTTGAAAAACCACTTTTCGCACTTGTGTTAGTGTTGAAAAACCACTTTTCGCACTTGTGTTAGTGTTGAAAAACCACTTTTCGCACTTGTGTTGGTGCAGAAAACCACTTTTGCACTTGTATTAGTGTGGAAAAAACACTTTTTGCACTTGTGATAGTGTTGAAAAACCACTTTTCGCACTTGTGTTAGTGTTGAAAAACCACTTTTCGCACTTGTGTTAGTGTTGAAAAACCACATTTCCCACTTGTGTTGGTGTAGGAAACCACTTTTGCACTTGTATTAGTGTGGAAAAAACACTTTTGCACTTGTATTAGTGTTGAAAAACCACTTTTCGCACTTGTGTTAGTGTTGAAAAACCACTTTTCGCACTTGTGTTGGTGCAGGAAACCACTTTTGCACTTGTATTAGTGTGGAAAAAACACTTTTCGCACTTGTGTTAGTGTTGAAAAACCACTTTTTGCACTTGTGTTGGTGCAGGAAACCACTTTTGCACTTGTATTAGTGTGGAAAAAACACTTTTCGCACTTGTGTTAGTGTTGAAAAACCACTTTTCGCACTTGTGTTAGTGTTGAAAAACCACTTTTCGCACTTGTGTTAGTGTTGAAAAACCACTTTTCGCACTTGTGTTGGTGCAGGAAACCACTTTTGCACTTGTATTAGTGTGGAAAAAACACTTTTTGCACTTGTGTTCGTGTTGAAAAACCACTTTTCGCACTTGTGTTAGTGTTGAAAAACCACTTTTCGCACTTGTGTTAGTGTTGAAAAACCACTTTTTGCACTTGTGTTAGTGTTGAAAAACCACTTTTCGCACTTGTGTTGGTGCAGGAAACCACTTTTGCACTTGTATAAGTGTGGAAAAAACACTTTTCGCACTTGTGTTAGTGTTGAAAAACCACTTTTCACACTTGTGTTCGTGTTGAAAAACCACTTTTCGCACTTGTGTTGGTGCAGGAAACCACTTTTGCACTTGTATTAGTGTGGAAAAAACACTTTTTGCACTTGTGATATTGTTGAAAAACCACTTTTCGCACTTGTGTTAGTGTTGAAAAACCACTTTTCGCACTTGTGTTAGTGTTGACAAACCACTTTTCGCACTTGTGTTGGTGCAGGAAACCACTTTTGCACTTGTATTAGTGTGGAAAAAACACTTTTTGCACTTGTGATAGTGTTGAAAAACCACTTTTCGCACTTGTGTTAGTGTTGAAAAACCACTTTTCGCACTTGTGTTAGTGTTGAAAAAACACTTTTCGCACTTGTGTTGGTGCAGGAAACCACTTTTGCACTTGTATTAGTGTGGAAAAAACACTTTTCGCACTTGTGTTAGTGTTGAAAAACCACTTTTCGCACTTGTGTTGGTGCAGGAAACCACTTTTGCACTTGTATTAGTGTGGAAAAAGCACTTTTCGCACTTGTGTTAGTGTTGAAAAACCACTTTTCGCACTTGTGTTAGTGTTGAAAAACCACTTTTCGCACTTGTGTTGGTGCAGGAAACCACTTTTGCACTTGTATTAGTGTGGAAAAAACACTTTTTGCACTTGTGATAGTGTTGAAAAACCACTTTTCGCACTTGTGTTAGTGTTGAAAAACCACTTTTCGCACTTGTGTTGGTGCAGGAAACCACTTTTGCACTTGTATTAGTGTGGAAAAAACACTTTTCGCACTTGTGTTAGAGTTGAAAAACCACTTTTCGCACTTGTGTTAGTGTTGAAAAACCACTTTTCGCACTTGTGTTAGTGTTGAAAAACCACTTTTTGCCCTTGTGTTGGTGCAGGAAACCACTTTTGCACTTGTATTAGTGTGGAAAAAAACACTTTTCGCACTTGTGTTAGTGTTGAAAAACCACTTTTCGCACTTGTGTTAGTGTTGAAAAACCACTTTTCGCACTTGTGTTAGTGTTGAAAAACCACTTTTCGCACTTGTGTTAGTGTTGAAAAACCACTTTTCGCACTTGTGTTAGTGTTGAAAAACCACTTTTCGCACTTGTGTTGGTGCAGGAAACCACTTTTGCACTTGTATTAGTGTGGAAAAAACACTTTTCGCACTTGTGTTAGTGTTGAAAAACCACTTTTCGCACTTGTGTTGGTGCAGGAAACCACTTTTGCACTTGTATTAGTGTGGAAAAAACACTTTTCGCACTTGTGTTAGTGTTGAAAAACCACTTTTCGCACTTGTGTTAGTGTTGAAAAACCACTTTTCGCACTTGTGTTGGTGCAGGAAACCACTTTTGCACTTGTATTAGTGTGGAAAAAACACTTTTCACACTTGTGTTAGTGTTGAAAAACCACTTTTCGCACTTGTGTTAGTGTTGAAAAACCACTTTTCGCACTTGTGTTAGTGTTGAAAAACCACTTTTCGCACTTGTGTTGGTGCAGAAAACCACTTTTGCACTTGTATTAGTGTGGAAAAAACACTTTTTGCACTTGTGATAGTGTTGAAAAACCACTTTTCGCACTTGTGTTAGTGTTGAAAAACCACTTTTCGCACTTGTGTTAGTGTTGAAAAACCACTTTTCCCACTTGTGTTGGTGTAGGAAACCACTTTTGCACTTGTATTAGTGTGGAAAAAACACTTTTCGCACTTGTGTTAGTGTTGAAAAACCACTTTTCGCACTTGTGTTAGTGTTGAAAAACCACTTTTCGCACTTGTGTTGGTGCAGGAAACCACTTTTGCACTTGTATTAGTGTGGAAAAAACACTTTTCGCACTTGTGTTAGTGTTGAAAAACCACTTTTTGCACTTGTGTTGGTGCAGGAAACCACTTTTGCACTTGTATTAGTGTGGAAAAAACACTTTTCGCACTTGTGTTAGTGTTGAAAAACCACTTTTCGCACTTGTGTTAGTGTTGAAAAACCACTTTTCGCACTTGTGTTAGTGTTGAAAAACCACTTTTCGCACTTGTGTTAGTGTTGAAAAACCACTTTTCGCACTTGTGTTGGTGCAGGAAACCACTTTTGCACTTGTATTAGTGTGGAAAAAACACTTTTTGCACTTGTGTTCGTGTTGAAAAACCACTTTTCGCACTTGTGTTAGTGTTGAAAAACCACTTTTCGCACTTGTGTTAGTGTTGAAAAACCACTTTTCGCACTTGTGTTGGTGCAGGAAACCACTTTTGCACTTGTATTAGTGTGGAAAAAACACTTTTCGCACTTGTGTTGGTGCAGGAAACCACTTTTGCACTTGTATTAGTGTGGAAAAAACACTTTTCGCACTTGTGTTAGTGTTGAAAAACCACTTTTCGCACTTGTGTTGGTGCAGGAAACCACTTTTGCACTTGTATTAGTGTGGAAAAAACACTTTTCGCACTTGTGTTAGTGTTGAAAAACCACTTTTTGCACTTGTGTTAGTGTTGAAAAACCACTTTTCGCACTTGTGTTGGTGCAGGAAACCACTTTTGCACTTGTATTAGTGTGGAAAAAACACTTTTCACACTTGTGTTAGTGTTGAAAAACCACTTTTCGCACTTGTGTTAGTGTTGAAAAACCACTTTTCGCACTTGTGTTAGTGTTGAAAAACCACTTTTCGCACTTGTGTTGGTGCAGAAAACCACTTTTGCACTTGTATTAGTGTGGAAAAAACACTTTTTGCACTTGTGATAGTGTTGAAAAACCACTTTTCGCACTTGTGTTAGTGTTGAAAAACCACTTTTCGCACTTGTGTTAGTGTTGAAAAACCACTTTTCCCACTTGTGTTGGTGTAGGAAACCACTTTTGCCCTTGTATTAGTGTGGAAAAAGCACTTTTCGCACTTGTGTTAGTGTTGAAAAACCACTTTTCGCACTTGTGTTAGTGTTGAAAAACCACTTTTCGCACTTGTGTTGGTGCAGGAAACCACTTTTGCACTTGTATTGGTGTGGAAAAAACACTTTTTGCACTTGTGATAGTGTTGAAAAACCACTTTTCGCACTTGTGTTAGTGTTGAAAAACCACTTTTCGCACTTGTGTTGGTGCAGGAAACCACTTTTGCACTTGTATTAGTGTGGAAAAAACACTTTTCGCACTTGTGTTAGAGTTGAAAAACCACTTTTCGCACTTGTGTTAGTGTTGAAAAACCACTTTTCGCACTTGTGTTAGTGTTGAAAAACCACTTTTTGCCCTTGTGTTGGTGCAGGAAACCACTTTTGCACTTGTATTAGTGTGGAAAAAAACACTTTTCGCACTTGTGTTAGTGTTGAAAAACCACTTTTCGCACTTGTGTTAGTGTTGAAAAACCACTTTTCGCACTTGTGTTAGTGTTGAAAAACCACTTTTCGCACTTGTGTTAGTGTTGAAAAACCACTTTTCGCACTTGTGTTAGTGTTGAAAAACCACTTTTCGCACTTGTGTTGGTGCAGGAAACCACTTTTGCACTTGTATTAGTGTGGAAAAAACACTTTTCGCACTTGTGTTAGTGTTGAAAAACCACTTTTCGCACTTGTGTTGGTGCAGGAAACCACTTTTGCACTTGTATTAGTGTGGAAAAAACACTTTTCGCACTTGTGTTAGTGTTGAAAAACCACTTTTCGCACTTGTGTTAGTGTTGAAAAACCACTTTTCGCACTTGTGTTGGTGCAGGAAACCACTTTTGCACTTGTATTAGTGTGGAAAAAACACTTTTCACACTTGTGTTAGTGTTGAAAAACCACTTTTCGCACTTGTGTTAGTGTTGAAAAACCACTTTTCGCACTTGTGTTAGTTTTGAAAAACCACTTTTCGCACTTGTGTTGGTGCAGAAAACCACTTTTGCACTTGTATTAGTGTGGAAAAAACACTTTTTGCACTTGTGATAGTGTTGAAAAACCACTTTTCGCACTTGTGTTAGTGTTGAAAAACCACTTTTCGCACTTGTGTTAGTGTTGAAAAACCACTTTTCCCACTTGTGTTGGTGTAGGAAACCACTTTTGCACTTGTATTAGTGTGGAAAAAACACTTTTCGCACTTGTGTTAGTGTTGAAAAACCACTTTTCGCACTTGTGTTAGTGTTGAAAAACCACTTTTCGCACTTGTGTTGGTGCAGGAAACCACTTTTGCACTTGTATTAGTGTGGAAAAAACACTTTTCGCACTTGTGTTAGTGTTGAAAAACCACTTTTTGCACTTGTGTTGGTGCAGGAAACCACTTTTGCACTTGTATTAGTGTGGAAAAAACACTTTTCGCACTTGTGTTAGTGTTGAAAAACCACTTTTCGCACTTGTGTTAGTGTTGAAAAAACCACTTTTCGCACTTGTGTTAGTGTTGAAAAACCACTTTTCGCACTTGTGTTAGTGTTGAAAAACCACTTTTCGCACTTGTGTTGGTGCAGGAAACCACTTTTGCACTTGTATTAGTGTGGAAAAAACACTTTTTGCACTTGTGTTCGTGTTGAAAAACCACTTTTCGCACTTGTGTTAGTGTTGAAAAACCACTTTTCGCACTTGTGTTAGTGTTGAAAAACCACTTTTCGCACTTGTGTTGGTGCAGGAAACCACTTTTGCACTTGTATTAGTGTGGAAAAAACACTTTTCGCACTTGTGTTGGTGCAGGAAACCACTTTTGCACTTGTATTAGTGTGGAAAAAACACTTTTCGCACTTGTGTTAGTGTTGAAAAACCACTTTTCGCACTTGTGTTGGTGCAGGAAACCACTTTTGCACTTGTATTAGTGTGGAAAAAACACTTTTCGCACTTGTGTTAGTGTTGAAAAACCACTTTTGCACTTGTGTTAGTGTTGAAAAACCACTTTTCGCACTTGTGTTGGTGCAGGAAACCACTTTTGCACTTGTATTAGTGTGGAAAAAACACTTTTCACACTTGTGTTAGTGTTGAAAAACCACTTTTCGCACTTGTGTTAGTGTTGAAAAACCACTTTTCGCACTTGTGTTAGTGTTGAAAAACCACTTTTCGCACTTGTGTTGGTGCAGAAAACCACTTTTGCACTTGTATTAGTGTGGAAAAAACACTTTTTGCACTTGTGATAGTGTTGAAAAACCACTTTTCGCACTTGTGTTAGTGTTGAAAAACCACTTTTCGCACTTGTGTTAGTGTTGAAAAACCACTTTTCCCACTTGTGTTGGTGTAGGAAACCACTTTTGCCCTTGTATTAGTGTGGAAAAAACACTTTTCGCACTTGTGTTAGTGTTGAAAAACCACTTTTCGCACTTGTGTTAGTGTTGAAAAACCACTTTTCGCACTTGTGTTGGTGCAGGAAACCACTTTTGCACTTGTATTAGTGTGGAAAAAACACTTTTCGCACTTGTGTTAGTGTTGAAAAACCACTTTTTGCACTTGTGTTGGTGCAGGAAACCACTTTTGCACTTGTATTAGTGTGGAAAAAACACTTTTCGCACTTGTGTTAGTGTTGAAAAACCACTTTTCGCACTTGTGTTAGTGTTGAAAAACCACTTTTCGCACTTGTGTTAGTGTTGAAAAACCACTTTTCGCACTTGTGTCAGTGTTGAAAAACCACTTTTCGCACTTGTGTTGGTGCAGGAAACCACTTTTGCACTTGTATTAGTGTGGAAAAAACACTTTTTGCACTTGTGTTCGTGTTGAAAAACCACTTTTCGCACTTGTGTTAGTGTTGAAAAACCACTTTTCGCACTTGTGTTAGTGTTGAAAAACCACTTTTTGCACTTGTGTTAGTGTTGAAAAACCACTTTTCGCCCTTGTGTTGGTGCAGGAAACCACTTTTGCACTTGTATAAGTGTGGAAAAAACACTTTTCGCACTTGTGTTAGTGTTGAAAAACCACTTTTCGCACTTGTGTTCGTGTTGAAAAACCACTTTTCGCAATTGTGTTGGTGCAGGAAACCACTTTTGCACTTGTATTAGTGTGGAAAAAACACTTTTTGCACTTGTGATAGTGTTGAAAACCCACTTTTCGCACTTGTGTTAGTGTTGAAAAACCACTTTTCGCACTTGTGTTAGTGTTGAAAAACCACTTTTCGCACTTGTGTTGGTGCAGGAAACCACTTTTGCACTTGTATTAGTGTGGAAAAAACACTTTTCGCACTTGTGTTAGTGTTGAAAAACCACTTTTCGCACTTGTGTTAGTGTTGAAAAACCACTTTTCGCACTTGTGTTAGTGTTGAAAAACCACTTTTCGCACTTGTGTTAGTGTTGAAAAACCACTTTTCGCACTTGTGTTGGTGCAGGAAACCACTTTTGCACTTGTATTAGTGTGGAAAAAACACTTTTCGCACTTGTGTTAGTGTTGAAAAACCACTTTTTGCACTTGTGTTAGTGTTGAAAAACCACTTTTCGCACTTGTGTTGGTGCAGGAAACCACTTTTGCACTTGTATTAGTGTGGAAAAAACACTTTTCACACTTGTGTTAGTGTTGAAAAACCACTTTTCGCACTTGTGTTAGTGTTGAAAAACCACTTTTCGCACTTGTGTTAGTGTTGAAAAACCACTTTTCGCACTTGTGTTGGTGCAGAAAACCACTTTTGCACTTGTATTAGTGTGGAAAAAACACTTTTTGCACTTGTGATAGTGTTGAAAAACCACTTTTCGCACTTGTGTTAGTGTTGAAAAACCACTTTTCGCACTTGTGTTAGTGTTGAAAAACCACATTTCCCACTTGTGTTGGTGTAGGAAACCACTTTTGCACTTGTATTAGTGTGGAAAAAACACTTTTCGCACTTGTGTTAGTGTTGAAAAACCACTTTTCGCACTTGTGTTAGTGTTGAAAAACCACTTTTCGCACTTGTGTTGGTGCAGGAAACCACTTTTGCACTTGTATTAGTGTGGAAAAAACACTTTTCGCACTTGTGTTAGTGTTGAAAAACCACTTTTTGCACTTGTGTTGGTGCAGGAAACCACTTTTGCACTTGTATTAGTGTGGAAAAAACACTTTTCGCACTTGTGTTAGTGTTGAAAAACCACTTTTTGCACTTGTGTTAGTGTTGAAAAACCACTTTTCGCACTTGTGTTAGTGTTGAAAAACCACTTTTCGCACTTGTGTTGGTGCAGGAAACCACTTTTGCACTTGTATTAGTGTGGAAAAAACACTTTTTGCACTTGTGTTCGTGTTGAAAAACCACTTTTCGCACTTGTGTTAGTGTTGAAAAACCACTTTTCGCACTTGTGTTAGTGTTGAAAAACCACTTTTTGCACTTGTGTTAGTGTTGAAAAACCACTTTTCGCACTTGTGTTGGTGCAGGAAACCACTTTTGCACTTGTATAAGTGTGGAAAAAACACTTTTCGCACTTGTGTTAGTGTTGAAAAACCACTTTTCACACTTGTGTTCGTGTTGAAAAACCACTTTTCGCACTTGTGTTGGTGCAGGAAACCACTTTTGCACTTGTATTAGTGTGGAAAAAACACTTTTTGCACTTTTGATATTGTTGAAAAACCACTTTTCGCACTTGTGTTAGTGTTGAAAAACCACTTTTCGCACTTGTGTTAGTGTTGACAAACCACTTTTCGCACTTGTGTTGGTGCAGGAAACCACTTTTGCACTTGTATTAGTGTGGAAAAAACACTTTTTGCACTTGTGATAGTGTTGAAAAACCACTTTTCGCACTTGTGTTAGTGTTGAAAAACCACTTTTCGCACTTGTGTTAGTGTTGAAAAAACACTTTTCGCACTTGTGTTGGTGCAGGAAACCACTTTTGCACTTGTATTAGTGTGGAAAAAACACTTTTCGCACTTGTGTTAGTGTTGAAAAACCACTTTTCGCACTTGTGTTGGTGCAGGAAACCACTTTTGCACTTGTATTAGTGTGGAAAAAGCACTTTTCGCACTTGTGTTAGTGTTGAAAAACCACTTTTTGCACTTGTGTTAGTGTTGAAAAACCACTTTTCGCACTTGTGTTGGTGCAGGAAACCACTTTTGCACTTGTATTAGTGTGGAAAAAACACTTTTTGCACTTGTGATAGTGTTGAAAAACCACTTTTCGCACTTGTGTTAGTGTTGAAAAACCACTTTTCGCACTTGTGTTGGTGCAGGAAACCACTTTTGCACTGTTATTAGTGTGGAAAAAACACTTTTCGCACTTGTGTTAGAGTTGAAAAACCACTTTTCGCACTTGTGTTAGTGTTGAAAAACCACTTTTCGCACTTGTGTTAGTGTTGAAAAACCACTTTTTGCCCTTGTGTTGGTGCAGGAAACCACTTTTGCACTTGTATTAGTGTGGAAAAAAACACTTTTCGCACTTGTGTTAGTGTTGAAAAATCACTTTTCGCACTTGTGTTAGTGTTGAAAAACCACTTTTCGCACTTGTGTTAGTGTTGAAAAACCACTTTTCGCACTTGTGTTAGTGTTGAAAAACCACTTTTCGCACTTGTGTTAGTGTTGAAAAACCACTTTTCGCACTTGTGTTGGTGCAGGAAACCACTTTTGCACTTGTATTAGTGTGGAAAAAACACTTTTCGCACTTGTGTTAGTGTTGAAAAACCACTTTTCGCACTTGTGTTGGTGCAGGAAACCACTTTTGCACTTGTATTAGTGTGGAAAAAACACTTTTCGCACTTGTGTTAGTGTTGAAAAACCACTTTTCGCACTTGTGTTAGTGTTGAAAAACCACTTTTCGCACTTGTGTTGGTGCAGGAAACCACTTTTGCACTTGTATTAGTGTGGAAAAAACACTTTTCACACTTGTGTTAGTGTTGAAAAACCACTTTTCGCACTTGTGTTAGTGTTGAAAAACCACTTTTCGCACTTGTGTTAGTGTTGAAAAACCACTTTTCGCACTTGTGTTGGTGCAGAAAACCACTTTTGCACTTGTATTAGTGTGGAAAAAACACTTTTTGCACTTGTGATAGTGTTGAAAAACCACTTTTCGCACTTGTGTTAGTGTTGAAAAACCACTTTTCGCACTTGTGTTAGTGTTGAAAAACCACTTTTCCCACTTGTGTTGGTGTAGGAAACCACTTTTGCACTTGTATTAGTGTGGAAAAAACACTTTTCGCACTTGTGTTAGTGTTGAAAAACCACTTTTCGCACTTGTGTTAGTGTTGAAAAACCACTTTTCGCACTTGTGTTGGTGCAGGAAACCACTTTTGCACTTGTATTAGTGTGGAAAAAACACTTTTCGCACTTGTGTTAGTGTTGAAAAACCACTTTTTGCACTTGTGTTGGTGCAGGAAACCACTTTTGCACTTGTATTAGTGTGGAAAAAACACTTTTCGCACTTGTGTTAGTGTTGAAAAACCACTTTTTGCACTTGTGTTAGTGTTGAAAAACCACTTTTCGCACTTGTGTTGGTGCAGGAAACCACTTTTGCACTTGTATTAGTGTGGAAAAAACACTTTTCACACTTGTGTTAGTGTTGAAAAACCACTTTTCGCACTTGTGTTAGTGTTGAAAAACCACTTTTCGCACTTGTGTTAGTGTTGAAAAACCACTTTTCGCACTTGTGTTGGTGCAGAAAACCACTTTTGCACTTGTATTAGTGTGGAAAAAACACTTTTTGCACTTGTGATAGTGTTGAAAAACCACTTTTCGCACTTGTGTTAGTGTTGAAAAACCACTTTTCGCACTTGTGTTAGTGTTGAAAAACCACTTTTCCCACTTGTGTTGGTGTAGGAAACCACTTTTGCCCTTGTATTAGTGTGGAAAAAACACTTTTCGCACTTGTGTTAGTGTTGAAAAACCACTTTTCGCACTTGTGTTAGTGTTGAAAAACCACTTTTCGCACTTGTGTTGGTGCAGGAAACCACTTTTGCACTTGTATTAGTGTGGAAAAAACACTTTTCGCACTTGTGTTAGTGTTGAAAAACCACTTTTTGCACTTGTGTTGGTGCAGGAAACCACTTTTGCACTTGTATTAGTGTGGAAAAAACACTTTTCGCACTTGTGTTAGTGTTGAAAAACCACTTTTCGCACTTGTGTTAGTGTTGAAAAACCACTTTTCGCACTTGTGTTAGTGTTGAAAAACCACTTTTCGCACTTGTGTCAGTGTTGAAAAACCACTTTTCGCACTTGTGTTGGTGCAGGAAACCACTTTTGCACTTGTATTAGTGTGGAAAAAACACTTTTTGCACTTGTGTTCGTGTTGAAAAACCACTTTTCGCACTTGTGTTAGTGTTGAAAAACCACTTTTCGCACTTGTGTTAGTGTTGAAAAACCACTTTTTGCACTTGTGTTAGTGTTGAAAAACCACTTTTCGCCCTTGTGTTGGTGCAGGAAACCACTTTTGCACTTGTATAAGTGTGGAAAAAACACTTTTCGCACTTGTGTTAGTGTTGAAAAACCACTTTTCGCACTTGTGTTCGTGTTGAAAAACCACTTTTCGCAATTGTGTTGGTGCAGGAAACCACTTTTGCACTTGTATTAGTGTGGAAAAAACACTTTTTGCACTTGTGATAGTGTTGAAAACCCACTTTTCGCACTTGTGTTAGTGTTGAAAAACCACTTTTCGCACTTGTGTTAGTGTTGAAAAACCACTTTTCGCCTCTTGTGTTGGTGCAGGAAACCACTTTTGCACTTGTATTAGTGTGGAAAAAACACTTTTCGCACTTGTGTTAGTGTTGAAAAACCACTTTTCGCACTTGTGTTAGTGTTGAAAAACCACTTTTCGCACTTGTGTTAGTGTTGAAAAACCACTTTTCGCACTTGTGTTAGTGTTGAAAAACCACTTTTCGCACTTGTGTTGGTGCAGGAAACCACTTTTGCACTTGTATTAGTGTGGAAAAAACACTTTTCGCACTTGTGTTAGTGTTGAAAAACCACTTTTTGCACTTGTGTTAGTGTTGAAAAACCACTTTTCGCACTTGTGTTGGTGCAGGAAACCACTTTTTCACTTGTATTAGTGTGGAAAAAACACTTTTCACACTTGTGTTAGTGTTGAAAAACCACTTTTCGCACTTGTGTTAGTGTTGAAAAACCACTTTTCGCACTTGTGTTAGTGTTGAAAAACCACTTTTCGCACTTGTGTTGGTGCAGAAAACCACTTTTGCACTTGTATTAGTGTGGAAAAAACACTTTTTTGCACTTGTGATAGTGTTGAAAAACCACTTTTCGCACTTGTGTTAGTGTTGAAAAACCACTTTTCGCACTTGTGTTAGTGTTGAAAAACCACATTTCCCACTTGTGTTGGTGTAGGAAACCACTTTTGCACTTGTATTAGTGTGGAAAAAACACTTTTCGCACTTGTGTTAGTGTTGAAAAACCACTTTTCGCACTTGTGTTAGTGTTGAAAAACCACTTTTCGCACTTGTGTTGGTGCAGGAAACCACTTTTGCACTTGTATTAGTGTGGAAAAAACACTTTTCGCACTTGTGTTAGTGTTGAAAAACCACTTTTTGCACTTGTGTTGGTGCAGGAAACCACTTTTGCACTTGTATTAGTGTGGAAAAAACACTTTTCGCACTTGTGTTAGTGTTGAAAAACCACTTTTTGCACTTGTGTTAGTGTTGAAAAACCACTTTTCGCACTTGTGTTAGTGTTGGAAAACCACTTTTCGCACTTGTGTTGGTGCAGGAAACCACTTTTGCACTTGTATTAGTGTGGAAAAAACACTTTTTGCACTTGTGTTCGTGTTGAAAAACCACTTTTCGCACTTGTGTTAGTGTTGAAAAACCACTTTTCGCACTTGTGTTAGTGTTGAAAAACCACTTTTTGCACTTGTGTTTGTGTTGAAAAACCACTTTTCGCACTTGTGTTGGTGCAGGAAACCACTTTTGCACTTGTATAAGTGTGGAAAAAACACTTTTCGCACTTGTGTTAGTGTTGAAAAACCACTTTTCACACTTGTGTTCGTGTTGAAAAACCACTTTTCGCACTTGTGTTGGTGCAGGAAACCACTTTTGCACTTGTATTAGTGTGGAAAAAACACTTTTTGCACTTTTGATATTGTTGAAAAACCACTTTTCGCACTTGTGTTAGTGTTGAAAAACCACTTTTCGCACTTGTGTTAGTGTTGACAAACCACTTTTCGCACTTGTGTTGGTGCAGGAAACCACTTTTGCACTTGTATTAGTGTGGAAAAAACACTTTTTGCACTTGTGATAGTGTTGAAAAACCACTTTTCGCACTTGTGTTAGTGTTGAAAAACCACTTTTCGCACTTGTGTTAGTGTTGAAAAAACACTTTTTGCACTTGTGTTGGTGCAGGAAACCACTTTTGCACTTGTATTAGTGTGGAAAAAACACTTTTCGCACTTGTGTTAGTGTTGAAAAACCACTTTTCGCACTTGTGTTGGTGCAGGAAACCACTTTTGCACTTGTATTAGTGTGGAAAAAGCACTTTTCGCACTTGTGTTAGTGTTGAAAAACCACTTTTTGCACTTGTGTTAGTGTTGAAAAACCACTTTTCGCACTTGTGTTGGTGCAGGAAACCACTTTTGCACTTGTATTAGTGTGGAAAAAACACTTTTTGCACTTGTGATAGTGTTGAAAAACCACTTTTCGCACTTGTGTTAGTGTTGAAAAACCACTTTTCGCACTTGTGTTGGTGCAGGAAACCACTTTTGCACTGTTATTAGTGTGGAAAAAACACTTTTCGCACTTGTGTTAGAGTTGAAAAACCACTTTTCGCACTTGTGTTAGTGTTGAAAAACCACTTTTCGCACTTGTGTTAGTGTTGAAAAACCACTTTTTGCCCTTGTGTTGGTGCAGGAAACCACTTTTGCACTTGTATTAGTGTGGAAAAAAACACTTTTCGCACTTGTGTTAGTGTTGAAAAACCACTTTTCGCACTTGTGTTAGTGTTGAAAAACCACTTTTCGCACTTGTGTTAGTGTTGAAAAACCACTTTTCGCACTTGTGTTAGTGTTGAAAAACCACTTTTCGCACTTGTGTTAGTGTTGAAAAACCACTTTTCGCACTTGTGTTGGTGCAGGAAACCACTTTTGCACTTGTATTAGTGTGGAAAAAACACTTTTCGCACTTGTGTTAGTGTTGAAAAACCACTTTTCGCACTTGTGTTGGTGCAGGAAACCACTTTTGCACTTGTATTAGTGTGGAAAAAACACTTTTCGCACTTGTGTTAGTGTTGAAAAACCACTTTTCGCACTTGTGTTAGTGTTGAAAAACCACTTTTCGCACTTGTGTTGGTGCAGGAAACCACTTTTGCACTTGTATTAGTGTGGAAAAAACACTTTTCACACTTGTGTTAGTGTTGAAAAACCACTTTTCGCACTTGTGTTAGTGTTGAAAAACCACTTTTCGCACTTGTGTTAGTGTTGAAAAACCACTTTTCGCACTTGTGTTGGTGCAGAAAACCACTTTTGCACTTGTATTAGTGTGGAAAAAACACTTTTTGCACTTGTGATAGTGTTGAAAAACCACTTTTCGCACTTGTGTTAGTGTTGAAAAACCACTTTTCGCACTTGTGTTAGTGTTGAAAAACCACTTTTCCCACTTGTGTTGGTGTAGGAAACCACTTTTGCACTTGTATTAGTGTGGAAAAAACACTTTTCGCACTTGTGTTAGTGTTGAAAAACCACTTTTCGCACTTGTGTTAGTGTTGAAAAACCACTTTTCGCACTTGTGTTGGTGCAGGAAACCACTTTTGCACTTGTATTAGTGTGGAAAAAACACTTTTCGCACTTGTGTTAGTGTTGAAAAACCACTTTTTGCACTTGTGTTGGTGCAGGAAACCACTTTTGCACTTGTATTAGTGTGGAAAAAACACTTTTCGCACTTGTGTTAGTGTTGAAAAACCACTTTTCGCACTTGTGTTAGTGTTGAAAAACCACTTTTCGCACTTGTGTTAGTGTTGAAAAACCACTTTTCGCACTTGTGTTAGTGTTGAAAAACCACTTTTCGCACTTGTGTTGGTGCAGGAAACCACTTTTGCACTTGTATTAGTGTGGAAAAAACACTTTTTGCACTTGTGTTCGTGTTGAAAAACCACTTTTCGCACTTGTGTTAGTGTTGAAAAACCACTTTTCGCACTTGTGTTAGTGTTGAAAAACCACTTTTCGCACTTGTGTTGGTGCAGGAAACCACTTTTGCACTTGTATAAGTGTGGAAAATACACTTTTCGCACTTGTGTTAGTGTTGAAAAACCACTTTTCACACTTGTGTTCGTGTTGAAAACCACTTTTCGCACTTGTGTTGGTGCAGGAAACCACTTTTGCACTTGTATTAGTGTGGAAAAAACACTTTTTGCACTTGTGATATTGTTGAAAAACCACTTTTCGCACTTGTGTTAGTGTTGAAAAACCACTTTTCGCACTTGTGTTAGTGTTGACAAACCACTTTTCGCACTTGTGTTGGTGCAGGAAACCACTTTTGCACTTGTATTAGTGTGGAAAAAACACTTTTTGCACTTGTGATAGTGTTGAAAAACCACTTTTCGCACTTGTGTTAGTGTTGAAAAACCACTTTTCGCACTTGTGTTAGTGTTGAAAAAACACTTTTCGCACTTGTGTTGGTGCAGGAAACCACTTTTGCACTTGTATTAGTGTGGAAAAAACACTTTTCGCACTTGTGTTAGTGTTGAAAAACCACTTTTCGCACTTGTGTTGGTGCAGGAAACCACTTTTGCACTTGTATTAGTGTGGAAAAAGCACTTTTCGCACTTGTGTTAGTGTTGAAAAACCACTTTTCGCACTTGTGTTAGTGTTGAAAAACCACTTTTCGCACTTGTGTTGGTGCAGGAAACCACTTTTGCACTTGTATTAGTGTGGAAAAAACACTTTTTGCACTTGTGATAGTGTTGAAAAACCACTTTTCGCACTTGTGTTAGTGTTGAAAAACCACTTTTCGCACTTGTGTTGGTGCAGGAAACCACTTTTGCACTTGTATTAGTGTGGAAAAAACACTTTTCGCACTTGTGTTAGAGTTGAAAAACCACTTTTCGCACTTGTGTTAGTGTTGAAAAACCACTTTTCGCACTTGTGTTAGTGTTGAAAAACCACTTTTTGCCCTTGTGTTGGTGCAGGAAACCACTTTTGCACTTGTATTAGTGTGGAAAAAAACACTTTTCGCACTTGTGTTAGTGTTGAAAAACCACTTTTCGCACTTGTGTTAGTGTTGAAAAACCACTTTTCGCACTTGTGTTAGTGTTGAAAAACCACTTTTCGCACTTGTGTTAGTGTTGAAAAACCACTTTTCGCACTTGTGTTAGTGTTGAAAAACCACTTTTCGCACTTGTGTTGGTGCAGGAAACCACTTTTGCACTTGTATTAGTGTGGAAAAAACACTTTTCGCACTTGTGTTAGTGTTGAAAAACCACTTTTCGCACTTGTGTTGGTGCAGGAAACCACTTTTGCACTTGTATTAGTGTGGAAAAAACACTTTTCGCACTTGTGTTAGTGTTGAAAAACCACTTTTCGCACTTGTGTTAGTGTTGAAAAACCACTTTTCGCACTTGTGTTGGTGCAGGAAACCACTTTTGCACTTGTATTAGTGTGGAAAAAACACTTTTCACACTTGTGTTAGTGTTGAAAAACCACTTTTCGCACTTGTGTTAGTGTTGAAAAACCACTTTTCGCACTTGTGTTAGTGTTGAAAAACCACTTTTCGCACTTGTGTTGGTGCAGAAAACCACTTTTGCACTTGTATTAGTGTGGAAAAAAACACTTTTTGCACTTGTGATAGTGTTGAAAAACCACTTTTCGCACTTGTGTTGGTGCAGGAAACCACTTTTGCACTTGTATTAGTGTGGAAAAAACACTTTTCGCACTTGTGTTAGTGTTGAAAAACCACTTTTCGCACTTGTGTTAGTGTTGAAAAACCACTTTTCGCACTTGTGTTAGTGTTGAAAAACCACTTTTCGCACTTGTGTTAGTGTTGAAAAACCACTTTTCGCACTTGTGTTGGTGCAGGAAACCACTTTTGCACTTGTATTAGTGTGGAAAAAACACTTTTCGCACTTGTGTTAGTGTTGAAAAACCACTTTTCGCACTTGTGTTGGTGCAGGAAACCACTTTTGCACTTGTATTAGTGTGGAAAAAACACTTTTCGCACTTGTGTTAGTGTTGAAAAACCACTTTTCGCACTTGTGTTAGTGTTGAAAAACCACTTTTCGCACTTGTGTCGGTGCAGGAAACCACTTTTGCACTTGTATTAGTGTGGAAAAAACACTTTTCACGCTTGTGTTAGTGTTGAAAAACCACTTTTCGCACTTGTGTTAGTGTTGAAAAACCACTTTTCGCACTTGTGTTAGTGTTGAAAAACCACTTTTCGCACTTGTGTTGGTGCAGAAAACCACTTTTGCACTTGTATTAGTGTGGAAAAAACACTTTTTGCACTTGTGATAGTGTTGAAAAACCACTTTTCGCACTTGTGTTAGTGTTGAAAAACCACTTTTCGCACTTGTGTTAGTGTTGAAAAACCACATTTCCCACTTGTGTTGGTGTAGGAAACCACTTTTGCACTTGTATTAGTGTGGAAAAAACACTTTTCGCACTTGTGTTAGTGTTGAAAAACAACTTTTCGCACTTGTGTTAGTGTTGAAAAACCACTTTTCGCACTTGTGTTGGTGCAGGAAACCACTTTTGCACTTGTATTAGTGTGGAAAAAACACTTTTCGCACTTGTGTTAGTGTTGAAAAACCACTTTTTGCACTTGTGTTGGTGCAGGAAACCACTTTTGCACTTGTATTAGTGTGGAAAAAACACTTTTCGCACTTGTGTTAGTGTTGAAAAACCACTTTTCGCACTTGTGTTAGTGTTGAAAAACCACTTTTCGCACTTGTGTCGGTGCAGGAAACCACTTTTGCACTTGTATTAGTGTGGAAAAAACACTTTTCACGCTTGTGTTAGTGTTGAAAAACCACTTTTCGCACTTGTGTTAGTGTTGAAAAACCACTTTTCGCACTTGTGTTAGTGTTGAAAAACCACTTTTCGCACTTGTGTTGGTGCAGAAAACCACTTTTGCACTTGTATTAGTGTGGAAAAAACACTTTTTGCACTTGTGATAGTGTTGAAAAACCACTTTTCGCACTTGTGTTAGTGTTGAAAAACCACTTTTCGCACTTGTGTTAGTGTTGAAAAACCACATTTCCCACTTGTGTTGGTGTAGGAAACCACTTTTGCACTTGTATTAGTGTGGAAAAAACACTTTTCGCACTTGTGTTAGTGTTGAAAAACAACTTTTCGCACTTGTGTTAGTGTTGAAAAACCACTTTTCGCACTTGTGTTGGTGCAGGAAACCACTTTTGCACTTGTATTAGTGTGGAAAAAACACTTTTCGCACTTGTGTTAGTGTTGAAAAACCACTTTTTGCACTTGTGTTGGTGCAGGAAACCACTTTTGCACTTGTATTAGTGTGGAAAAAACACTTTTCGCACTTGTGTTAGTGTTGAAAAACCACTTTTCGCACTTGTGTTAGTGTTGAAAAACCACTTTTCGCACTTGTGTTAGTGTTGAAAAACCACTTTTCGCACTTGTGTTGGTGCAGGAAACCACTTTTGCACTTGTATTAGTGTGGAAAAAACACTTTTTGCACTTGTGTTCGTGTTGAAAAACCACTTTTCGCACTTGTGTTAGTGTTGAAAAACCACTTTTCGCACTTGTGTTAGTGTTGAAAAACCACTTTTTGCACTTGTGTTAGTGTTGAAAAACCACTTTTCGCACTTGTGTTGGTGCAGGAAACCACTTTTGCACTTGTATAAGTGTGGAAAAAACACTTTTCGCACTTGTGTTAGTGTTGAAAAACCACTTTTCACACTTGTGTTCGTGTTGAAAAACCACTTTTCGCACTTGTGTTGGTGCAGGAAACCACTTTTGCACTTGTATTAGTGTGGAAAAAACACTTTTTGCACTTGTGATATTGTTGAAAAACCACTTTTTGCACTTGTGTTAGTGTTGAAAAACCACTTTTCGCACTTGTGTTAGTGTTGACAAACCACTTTTCGCACTTGTGTTGGTGCAGGAAACCACTTTTGCACTTGTATTAGTGTGGAAAAAAACACTTTTTGCACTTGTGATAGTGTTGAAAAACCACTTTTCGCACTTGTGTTAGTGTTGAAAAACCACTTTTCGCACTTGTGTTAGTGTTGAAAAAACACTTTTCGCACTTGTGTTGGTGCAGGAAACCACTTTTGCACTTGTATTAGTGTGGAAAAAACACTTTTCGCACTTGTGTTAGTGTTGAAAAACCACTTTTCGCACTTGTGTTGGTGCAGGAAACCACTTTTGCACTTGTATTAGTGTGGAAAAAGCACTTTTCGCACTTGTGTTAGTGTTGAAAAACCACTTTTCGCACTTGTGTTAGTGTTGAAAAACCACTTTTCGCACTTGTGTTGGTGCAGGAAACCACTTTTGCACTTGTATTAGTGTGGAAAAACACTTTTCGCACTTGTGTTAGTGTTGAAAAACCACTTTTCGCACTCGTGTTAGTGTTGAAAAACCACTTTTCGCACTTGTGTTGGTGCAGGAAACCACTTTTGCACTTGTATTAGTGTGGAAAAAACACTTTTTGCACTTGTGATAGTGTTGAAAAACCACTTTTCGCACTTGTGTTAGTGTTCAAAAACCACTTTTCGCACTTGTATTAGTGTTGAAAAACCACTTTTCGCACTTGTGTTGGTGCAGGAAACCACTTTTGCACTTGTATTAGTGTGGAAAAAACACTTTTCGCACTTGTGTTGGTGCAGGAAACCACTTTTGCACTTGTATTAGTGTTGAAAAACCACTTTTCGCACTTGTGTTAGTGTTGAAAAACCACTTTTCGCACTTGTGTTAGTGTTGAAAAACCACTTTTCGCACTTGTGTTGGTGCAGGAAACCACTTTTGCACTTGTATTAGTGTGGAAAAAACACTTTTTGCACTTGTGATAGTGTTGAAAAACCACTTTTCGCACTTGTGTTAGTGTTGAAAAACCACTTTTCGCACTTGTGTTGGTGCAGGAAACCACTTTTGCACTTGTATTAGTGTGGAAAAAACACTTTTCGCACTTGTGTTAGAGTTGAAAAACCACTTTTCGCACTTGTGTTAGTGTTGAAAAACCACTTTTCGCACTTGTGTTAGTGTTGAAAAACCACTTTTCGCACTTGTGTTGGTGCAGGAAACCACTTTTGCACTTGTATTAGTGTGGAAAAAACACTTTTCGCACTTGTGTTAGTGTTGAAAAACCACTTTTCGCACTTGTGTTAGTGTTGAAAAACCACTTTTCGCACTTGTGTTAGTGTTGAAAAACCACTTTTCGCACTTGTGTTAGTGTTGAAAAACCACTTTTCGCACTTGTGTTGGTGCAGGAAACCACTTTTGCACTTGTATTAGTGTGGAAAAAACACTTTTCGCACTTGTGTTAGTGTTGAAAAACAACTTTTCGCACTTGTGTTAGTGTTGAAAAACCACTTTTCGCACTTGTGTTAGTGTGGAAAAAACACTTTTTGCACTTGTGATAGTGTTGAAAAACCACTTTTCGCACTTGTGTTAGTGTTGAAAAACCACTTTTCGCACTTGTGTTAGTGTTGAAAAACCACATTTCCCACTTGTGTTGGTGTAGGAAACCACTTTTGCACTTGTATTAGTGTGGAAAAAACACTTTTCGCACTTGTGTTAGTGTTGAAAAACAACTTTTCGCACTTGTGTTCGTGTTGAAAAACCACTTTTCGCACTTGTGTTGGTGCAGGAAACCACTTTTGCACTTGTATTAGTGTGGAAAAAACACTTTTCGCACTTGTGTTAGTGTTGAAAAACCACTTTTTGCACTTGTGTTGGTGCAGGAAACCACTTTTGCACTTGTATTAGTGTGGAAAAAACACTTTTCGCACTTGTGTTAGTGTTGAAAAACCACTTTTCGCACTTGTGTTAGTGTTGAAAAACCACTTTTCGCACTTGTGTCGGTGCAGGAAACCACTTTTGCACTTGTATTAGTGTGGAAAAAACACTTTTCACGCTTGTGTTAGTGTTGAAAAACCACTTTTCGCACTTGTGTTAGTGTTGAAAAACCACTTTTCGCACTTGTGTTAGTGTTGAAAAACCACTTTTCGCACTTGTGTTGGTGCAGAAAACCACTTTTGCACTTGTATTAGTGTGGAAAAAACACTTTTTGCACTTGTGATAGTGTTGAAAAACCACTTTTCGCACTTGTGTTAGTGTTGAAAAACCACTTTTCGCACTTGTGTTAGTGTTGAAAAACCACATTTCCCACTTGTGTTGGTGTAGGAAACCACTTTTGCACTTGTATTAGTGTGGAAAAAACACTTTTCGCACTTGTGTTAGTGTTGAAAAACAACTTTTCGCACTTGTGTTAGTGTTGAAAAACCACTTTTCGCACTTGTGTTGGTGCAGGAAACCACTTTTGCACTTGTATTAGTGTGGAAAAAACACTTTTCGCACTTGTGTTAGTGTTGAAAAACCACTTTTTGCACTTGTGTTGGTGCAGGAAACCACTTTTGCACTTGTATTAGTGTGGAAAAAACACTTTTCGCACTTGTGTTAGTGTTGAAAAACCACTTTTCGCACTTGTGTTAGTGTTGAAAAACCACTTTTCGCACTTGTGTTAGTGTTGAAAAACCACTTTTCGCACTTGTGTTGGTGCAGGAAACCACTTTTGCACTTGTATTAGTGTGGAAAAAACACTTTTTGCACTTGTGTTCGTGTTGAAAAACCACTTTTCGCACTTGTGTTAGTGTTGAAAAACCACTTTTCGCACTTGTGTTAGTGTTGAAAAACCACTTTTTGCACTTGTGTTAGTGTTGAAAAACCACTTTTCGCACTTGTGTTGGTGCAGGAAACCACTTTTGCACTTGTATAAGTGTGGAAAAAACACTTTTCGCACTTGTGTTAGTGTTGAAAAACCACTTTTCACACTTGTGTTCGTGTTGAAAAACCACTTTTCGCACTTGTGTTGGTGCAGGAAACCACTTTTGCACTTGTATTAGTGTGGAAAAAACACTTTTTGCACTTGTGATATTGTTGAAAAACCACTTTTTGCACTTGTGTTAGTGTTGAAAAACCACTTTTCGCACTTGTGTTAGTGTTGACAAACCACTTTTCGCACTTGTGTTGGTGCAGGAAACCACTTTTGCACTTGTATTAGTGTGGAAAAAAACACTTTTTGCACTTGTGATAGTGTTGAAAAACCACTTTTCGCACTTGTGTTAGTGTTGAAAAACCACTTTTCGCACTTGTGTTAGTGTTGAAAAAACACTTTTCGCACTTGTGTTGGTGCAGGAAACCACTTTTGCACTTGTATTAGTGTGGAAAAAACACTTTTCGCACTTGTGTTAGTGTTGAAAAACCACTTTTCGCACTTGTGTTGGTGCAGGAAACCACTTTTGCACTTGTATTAGTGTGGAAAAAGCACTTTTCGCACTTGTGTTAGTGTTGAAAAACCACTTTTCGCACTTGTGTTAGTGTTGAAAAACCACTTTTCGCACTTGTGTTGGTGCAGGAAACCACTTTTGCACTTGTATTAGTGTGGAAAAACACTTTTCGCACTTGTGTTAGTGTTGAAAAACCACTTTTCGCACTCGTGTTAGTGTTGAAAAACCACTTTTCGCACTTGTGTTGGTGCAGGAAACCACTTTTGCACTTGTATTAGTGTGGAAAAAACACTTTTTGCACTTGTGATAGTGTTGAAAAACCACTTTTCGCACTTGTGTTAGTGTTCAAAAACCACTTTTCGCACTTGTATTAGTGTTGAAAAACCACTTTTCGCACTTGTGTTGGTGCAGGAAACCACTTTTGCACTTGTATTAGTGTGGAAAAAACACTTTTCGCACTTGTGTTGGTGCAGGAAACCACTTTTGCACTTGTATTAGTGTTGAAAAACCACTTTTCGCACTTGTGTTAGTGTTGAAAAACCACTTTTCGCACTTGTGTTAGTGTTGAAAAACCACTTTTCGCACTTGTGTTGGTGCAGGAAACCACTTTTGCACTTGTATTAGTGTGGAAAAAACACTTTTTGCACTTGTGATAGTGTTGAAAAACCACTTTTCGCACTTGTGTTAGTGTTGAAAAACCACTTTTCGCACTTGTGTTGGTGCAGGAAACCACTTTTGCACTTGTATTAGTGTGGAAAAAACACTTTTCGCACTTGTGTTAGAGTTGAAAAACCACTTTTCGCACTTGTGTTAGTGTTGAAAAACCACTTTTCGCACTTGTGTTAGTGTTGAAAAACCACTTTTCGCACTTGTGTTGGTGCAGGAAACCACTTTTGCACTTGTATTAGTGTGGAAAAAACACTTTTCGCACTTGTGTTAGTGTTGAAAAACCACTTTTCGCACTTGTGTTAGTGTTGAAAAACCACTTTTCGCACTTGTGTTAGTGTTGAAAAACCACTTTTCGCACTTGTGTTAGTGTTGAAAAACCACTTTTCGCACTTGTGTTGGTGCAGGAAACCACTTTTGCACTTGTATTAGTGTGGAAAAAACACTTTTCGCACTTGTGTTAGTGTTGAAAAACCACTTTTCGCACTTGTGTTGGTGCAGGAAACCACTTTTGCACTTGTATTAGTGTGGAAAAAACACTTTTCGCACTTGTGTTAGTGTTGAAAAACCACTTTTCGCACTTGTGTTAGTGTTGAAAAACCACTTTTCGCACTTGTGTCGGTGCAGGAAACCACTTTTACACTTGTATTAGTGTGGAAAAAACACTTTTCACGCTTGTGTTAGTGTTGAAAAACCACTTTTCGCACTTGTGTTAGTGTTGAAAAACCACTTTTCGCACTTGTGTCGGTGCAGGAAACCACTTTTGCACTTGTATTAGTGTGGAAAAAACACTTTTCGCACTTGTGTTAGTGTTGAAAAACCACTTTTCGCACTTGTGTTAGTGTTGAAAAACCACATTTCCCACTTGTGTTGGTGTAGGAAACCACTTTTGCACTTGTATTAGTGTGGAAAAAACACTTTTCGCACTTGTGTTAGTGTTGAAAAACAACTTTTCGCACTTGTGTTCGTGTTGAAAAACCACTTTTCGCACTTGTGTTGGTGCAGGAAACCACTTTTGCACTTGTATTAGTGTGGAAAAAACACTTTTCGCACTTGTGTTAGTGTTGAAAAACCACTTTTTGCACTTGTGTTGGTGCAGGAAACCACTTTTGCACTTGTATTAGTGTGGAAAAAACACTTTTCGCACTTGTGTTAGTGTTGAAAAACCACTTTTCGCACTTGTGTTAGTGTTGAAAAACCACTTTTCGCACTTGTGTCGGTGCAGGAAACCACTTTTGCACTTGTATTAGTGTGGAAAAAACACTTTTCACGCTTGTGTTAGTGTTGAAAAACCACTTTTCGCACTTGTGTTAGTGTTGAAAAACCACTTTTCGCACTTGTGTTAGTGTTGAAAAACCACTTTTCGCACTTGTGTTGGTGCAGAAAACCACTTTTGCACTTGTATTAGTGTGGAAAAAACACTTTTTGCACTTGTGATAGTGTTGAAAAACCACTTTTCGCACTTGTGTTAGTGTTGAAAAACCACTTTTCGCACTTGTGTTAGTGTTGAAAAACCACATTTCCCACTTGTGTTGGTGTAGGAAACCACTTTTGCACTTGTATTAGTGTGGAAAAAACACTTTTCGCACTTGTGTTAGTGTTGAAAAACAACTTTTCGCACTTGTGTTAGTGTTGAAAAACCACTTTTCGCACTTGTGTTGGTGCAGGAAACCACTTTTGCACTTGTATTAGTGTGGAAAAAACACTTTTCGCACTTGTGTTAGTGTTGAAAAACCACTTTTTGCACTTGTGTTGGTGCAGGAAACCACTTTTGCACTTGTATTAGTGTGGAAAAAACACTTTTCGCACTTGTGTTAGTGTTGAAAAACCACTTTTCGCACTTGTGTTAGTGTTGAAAAACCACTTTTCGCACTTGTGTTAGTGTTGAAAAACCACTTTTCGCACTTGTGTTGGTGCAGGAAACCACTTTTGCACTTGTATTAGTGTGGAAAAAACACTTTTTGCACTTGTGTTCGTGTTGAAAAACCACTTTTCGCACTTGTGTTAGTGTTGAAAAACCACTTTTCGCACTTGTGTTAGTGTTGAAAAACCACTTTTTGCACTTGTGTTAGTGTTGAAAAACCACTTTTCGCACTTGTGTTGGTGCAGGAAACCACTTTTGCACTTGTATAAGTGTGGAAAAAACACTTTTCGCACTTGTGTTAGTGTTGAAAAACCACTTTTCACACTTGTGTTCGTGTTGAAAAACCACTTTTCGCACTTGTGTTGGTGCAGGAAACCACTTTTGCACTTGTATTAGTGTGGAAAAAACACTTTTTGCACTTGTGATATTGTTGAAAAACCACTTTTTGCACTTGTGTTAGTGTTGAAAAACCACTTTTCGCACTTGTGTTAGTGTTGACAAACCACTTTTCGCACTTGTGTTGGTGCAGGAAACCACTTTTGCACTTGTATTAGTGTGGAAAAAAACACTTTTTGCACTTGTGATAGTGTTGAAAAACCACTTTTCGCACTTGTGTTAGTGTTGAAAAACCACTTTTCGCACTTGTGTTAGTGTTGAAAAAACACTTTTCGCACTTGTGTTGGTGCAGGAAACCACTTTTGCACTTGTATTAGTGTGGAAAAAACACTTTTCGCACTTGTGTTAGTGTTGAAAAACCACTTTTCGCACTTGTGTTGGTGCAGGAAACCACTTTTGCACTTGTATTAGTGTGGAAAAAGCACTTTTCGCACTTGTGTTAGTGTTGAAAAACCACTTTTCGCACTTGTGTTAGTGTTGAAAAACCACTTTTCGCACTTGTGTTGGTGCAGGAAACCACTTTTGCACTTGTATTAGTGTGGAAAAACACTTTTCGCACTTGTGTTAGTGTTGAAAAACCACTTTTCGCACTCGTGTTAGTGTTGAAAAACCACTTTTCGCACTTGTGTTGGTGCAGGAAACCACTTTTGCACTTGTATTAGTGTGGAAAAAACACTTTTTGCACTTGTGATAGTGTTGAAAAACCACTTTTCGCACTTGTGTTAGTGTTCAAAAACCACTTTTCGCACTTGTATTAGTGTTGAAAAACCACTTTTCGCACTTGTGTTGGTGCAGGAAACCACTTTTGCACTTGTATTAGTGTGGAAAAAACACTTTTCGCACTTGTGTTGGTGCAGGAAACCACTTTTGCACTTGTATTAGTGTTGAAAAACCACTTTTCGCACTTGTGTTAGTGTTGAAAAACCACTTTTCGCACTTGTGTTAGTGTTGAAAAACCACTTTTCGCACTTGTGTTGGTGCAGGAAACCACTTTTGCACTTGTATTAGTGTGGAAAAAACACTTTTTGCACTTGTGATAGTGTTGAAAAACCACTTTTCGCACTTGTGTTAGTGTTGAAAAACCACTTTTCGCACTTGTGTTGGTGCAGGAAACCACTTTTGCACTTGTATTAGTGTGGAAAAAACACTTTTCGCACTTGTGTTAGAGTTGAAAAACCACTTTTCGCACTTGTGTTAGTGTTGAAAAACCACTTTTCGCACTTGTGTTAGTGTTGAAAAACCACTTTTCGCACTTGTGTTGGTGCAGGAAACCACTTTTGCACTTGTATTAGTGTGGAAAAAACACTTTTCGCACTTGTGTTAGTGTTGAAAAACCACTTTTCGCACTTGTGTTAGTGTTGAAAAACCACTTTTCGCACTTGTGTTAGTGTTGAAAAACCACTTTTCGCACTTGTGTTAGTGTTGAAAAACCACTTTTCGCACTTGTGTTGGTGCAGGAAACCACTTTTGCACTTGTATTAGTGTGGAAAAAACACTTTTCGCACTTGTGTTAGTGTTGAAAAACCACTTTTCGCACTTGTGTTGGTGCAGGAAACCACTTTTGCACTTGTATTAGTGTGGAAAAAACACTTTTCGCACTTGTGTTAGTGTTGAAAAACCACTTTTCGCACTTGTGTTAGTGTTGAAAAACCACTTTTCGCACTTGTGTCGGTGCAGGAAACCACTTTTACACTTGTATTAGTGTGGAAAAAACACTTTTCACGCTTGTGTTAGTGTTGAAAAACCACTTTTCGCACTTGTGTTAGTGTTGAAAAACCACTTTTCGCACTTGTGTCGGTGCAGGAAACCACTTTTGCACTTGTATTAGTGTGGAAAAAACACTTTTCGCACTTGTGTTAGTGTTGAAAAACCACTTTTCGCACTTGTGTTAGTGTTGAAAAACCACTTTTCGCACTTGTGTCGGTGCAGGAAACCACTTTTGCACTTGTATTAGTGTGGAAAAAACACTTTTTGCACTTGTGATAGTGTTGAAAAACCACTTTTCGCACTTGTGTTAGTGTTGAAAAACCACTTTTCGCACTTGTGTTAGTGTTGAAAAACCACATTTCCCACTTGTGTTGGTGTAGGAAACCACTTTTGCACTTGTATTAGTGTGGAAAAAACACTTTTCGCACTTGTGTTAGTGTTGAAAAACCACTTTTCGCACTTGTGTTAGTGTTGAAAAACCACTTTTCGCACTTGTGTTGGTGCAGGAAACCACTTTTGCACTTGTATTAGTGTGGAAAAAACACTTTTCGCACTTGTGTTAGTGTTGAAAAACCACTTTTTGCACTTGTGTTGGTGCAGGAAACCACTTTTGCACTTGTATTAGTGTGGAAAAAACACTTTTCGCACTTGTGTTAGTGTTGAAAAACCACTTTTCGCACTTTTGTTAGTGTTGAAAAACCACTTTTCGCACTTGTGTTAGTGTTGAAAAACCACTTTTCGCACTTGTGTTGGTGCAGGAAACCACTTTTGCACTTGTATTAGTGTGGAAAAAACACTTTTTGCACTTGTGTTCGTGTTGAAAAACCACTTTTCGCACTTGTGTTAGTGTTGAAAAACCACTTTTCGCACTTGTGTTAGTGTTGAAAAACCACTTTTTGCACTTGTGTTAGTGTTGAAAAACCACTTTTCGCACTTGTGTTGGTGCAGGAAACCACTTTTGCACTTGTATAAGTGTGGAAAAAACACTTTTCGCACTTGTGTTAGTGTTGAAAAACCACTTTTCACACTTGTGTTCGTGTTGAAAAACCACTTTTCGCACTTGTGTTGGTGCAGGAAACCACTTTTGCACTTGTATTAGTGTGGAAAAAACACTTTTTGCACTTGTGATATTGTTGAAAAACCACTTTTCGCACTTGTGTTAGTGTTGAAAAACCACTTTTCGCACTTGTGTTAGTGTTGACAAACCACTTTTCGCACTTGTGTTGGTGCAGGAAACCACTTTTGCACTTGTATTAGTGTGGAAAAAACACTTTTTGCACTTGTGATAGTGTTGAAAATCCACTTTTCGCACTTGTGTTAGTGTTGAAAAACCACTTTTCGCACTTGTGTTAGTGTTGAAAAAACACTTTTCGCACTTGTGTTGGTGCAGGAAACCACTTTTGCACTTGTATTAGTGTGGAAAAAACACTTTTCGCACTTGTGTTAGTGTTGAAAAACCACTTTTCGCACTTGTGTTGGTGCAGGAAACCACTTTTGCACTTGTATTAGTGTGGAAAAAGCACTTTTCGCACTTGTGTTAGTGTTGAAAAACCACTTTTCGCACTTGTGTTAGTGTTGAAAAACCACTTTTCGCACTTGTGTTGGTGCAGGAAACCACTTTTGCACTTGTATTAGTGTGGAAAAAACACTTTTTGCACTTGTGATAGTGTTGAAAAACCACTTTTCGCACTTGTGTTGGTGCAGGAAACCACTTTTGCACTTGTATTAGTGTGGAAAAAACACTTTTCGCACTTGTGTTAGAGTTGAAAAACCACTTTTCGCACTTGTGTTAGTGTTGAAAAACCACTTTTCGCACTTGTGTTAGTGTTGAAAAACCACTTTTTGCCCTTGTGTTGGTGCAGGAAACCACTTTTGCACTTGTATTAGTGTGGAAAAAAACACTTTTCGCACTTGTGTTAGTGTTGAAAAACCACTTTTCGCACTTGTGTTAGTGTTGAAAAACCACTTTTCGCACTTGTGTTAGTGTTGAAAAACCACTTTTCGCACTTGTGTTAGTGTTGAAAAACCACTTTTCGCACTTGTGTTAGTGTTGAAAAACCACTTTTCGCACTTGTGTTGGTGCAGGAAACCACTTTTGCACTTGTATTAGTGTGGAAAAAACACTTTTCGCACTTGTGTTAGTGTTGAAAAACCACTTTTCGCACTTGTGTTAGTGTTGAAAAACCACTTTTCGCACTTGTGTTAGTGTTGAAAAACCACTTTTCGCACTTGTGTTGGTGCAGGAAACCACTTTTGCACTTGTATTAGTGTGGAAAAAACACTTTTCGCACTTGTGTTAGTGTTGAAAAACCACTTTTCGCACTCGTGTTAGTGTTGAAAAACCACTTTTCGCACTTGTGTTGGTGCAGGAAACCACTTTTGCACTTGTATTAGTGTGGAAAAAACACTTTTTGCACTTGTGATAGTGTTGAAAAACCACTTTTCGCACTTGTGTTAGTGTTGAAAAACCACTTTTCGCACTTGTGTTAGTGTTGAACAACCACTTTTCGCACTTGTGTTGGTGCAGGAAACCACTTTTGCACTTGTATTAGTGTGGAAAAAACACTTTTCGCACTTGTGTTGGTGCAGGAAAACCACTTTTGCACTTGTATTAGTGTTGAAAAACCACTTTTCGCACTTGTGTTAGTGTTGAAAAACCACTTTTCGCACTTGTGTTAGTGTTGAAAAACCACTTTTCGCAGTTGTGTTAGGAGCAGGAAACCAGTTTTGCACTTGTATTAGTGTGGAAAAAACACTTTTTGCACTTGTGCTAGTGTTGAAAAACCACTTTTCGCACTTGTGTTAGTGTTGAAAAACCACTTTTCGCACTTGTGTTGGTGCAGGAAACCACTTTTGCACTTGTATTAGTGTGGAAAAACCACTTTTCGCACTTGTGTTAGTGTTGAAAAACCACTTTTCGCACTTGTGTTAGTGTTGAAAAACCACTTTTCGCACTTGTGTCGGTGCAGGAAACCACTTTTGCACTTGTATTAGTGTGGAAAAAACACTTTTCACGCTTGTGTTAGTGTTGAAAAACCACTTTTCGCACTTGTGTTAGTGTTGAAAAACCACTTTTCGCACTTGTGTCGGTGCAGGAAACCACTTTTGCACTTGTATTAGTGTGGAAAAAACACTTTTCGCACTTGTGTTAGTGTTGAAAAACCACTTTTCGCACTTGTGTTAGTGTTGAAAAACCACTTTTCGCACTTGTGTCGGTGCAGGAAACCACTTTTGCACTTGTATTAGTGTGGAAAAAACACTTTTTGCACTTGTGATAGTGTTGAAAAACCACTTTTCGCACTTGTGTTAGTGTTGAAAAACCACTTTTCGCACTTGTGTTAGTGTTGAAAAACCACATTTCCCACTTGTGTTGGTGTAGGAAACCACTTTTGCACTTGTATTAGTGTGGAAAAAACACTTTTCGCACTTGTGTTAGTGTTGAAAAACCACTTTTCGCACTTGTGTTAGTGTTGAAAAACCACTTTTCGCACTTGTGTTGGTGCAGGAAACCACTTTTGCACTTGTATTAGTGTGGAAAAAACACTTTTCGCACTTGTGTTAGTGTTGAAAAACCACTTTTTGCACTTGTGTTGGTGCAGGAAACCACTTTTGCACTTGTATTAGTGTGGAAAAAACACTTTTCGCACTTGTGTTAGTGTTGAAAAACCACTTTTCGCACTTTTGTTAGTGTTGAAAAACCACTTTTCGCACTTGTGTTAGTGTTGAAAAACCACTTTTCGCACTTGTGTTGGTGCAGGAAACCACTTTTGCACTTGTATTAGTGTGGAAAAAACACTTTTTGCACTTGTGTTCGTGTTGAAAAACCACTTTTCGCACTTGTGTTAGTGTTGAAAAACCACTTTTCGCACTTGTGTTAGTGTTGAAAAACCACTTTTTGCACTTGTGTTAGTGTTGAAAAACCACTTTTCGCACTTGTGTTGGTGCAGGAAACCACTTTTGCACTTGTATAAGTGTGGAAAAAACACTTTTCGCACTTGTGTTAGTGTTGAAAAACCACTTTTCACACTTGTGTTCGTGTTGAAAAACCACTTTTCGCACTTGTGTTGGTGCAGGAAACCACTTTTGCACTTGTATTAGTGTGGAAAAAACACTTTTTGCACTTGTGATATTGTTGAAAAACCACTTTTCGCACTTGTGTTAGTGTTGAAAAACCACTTTTCGCACTTGTGTTAGTGTTGACAAACCACTTTTCGCACTTGTGTTGGTGCAGGAAACCACTTTTGCACTTGTATTAGTGTGGAAAAAACACTTTTTGCACTTGTGATAGTGTTGAAAATCCACTTTTCGCACTTGTGTTAGTGTTGAAAAACCACTTTTCGCACTTGTGTTAGTGTTGAAAAAACACTTTTCGCACTTGTGTTGGTGCAGGAAACCACTTTTGCACTTGTATTAGTGTGGAAAAAACACTTTTCGCACTTGTGTTAGTGTTGAAAAACCACTTTTCGCACTTGTGTTGGTGCAGGAAACCACTTTTGCACTTGTATTAGTGTGGAAAAAGCACTTTTCGCACTTGTGTTAGTGTTGAAAAACCACTTTTCGCACTTGTGTTAGTGTTGAAAAACCACTTTTCGCACTTGTGTTGGTGCAGGAAACCACTTTTGCACTTGTATTAGTGTGGAAAAAACACTTTTTGCACTTGTGATAGTGTTGAAAAACCACTTTTCGCACTTGTGTTGGTGCAGGAAACCACTTTTGCACTTGTATTAGTGTGGAAAAAACACTTTTCGCACTTGTGTTAGAGTTGAAAAACCACTTTTCGCACTTGTGTTAGTGTTGAAAAAACACTTTTCGCACTTGTGTTAGTGTTGAAAAACCACTTTTTGCCCTTGTGTTGGTGCAGGAAACCACTTTTGCACTTGTATTAGTGTGGAAAAAAACACTTTTCGCACTTGTGTTAGTGTTGAAAAACCACTTTTCGCACTTGTGTTAGTGTTGAAAAACCACTTTTCGCACTTGTGTTAGTGTTGAAAAACCACTTTTCGCACTTGTGTTAGTGTTGAAAAACCACTTTTCGCACTTGTGTTAGTGTTGAAAAACCACTTTTCGCACTTGTGTTGGTGCAGGAAACCACTTTTGCACTTGTATTAGTGTGGAAAAAACACTTTTCGCACTTGTGTTAGTGTTGAAAAACCACTTTTCGCACTTGTGTTAGTGTTGAAAACCACTTTTCGCACTTGTGTTAGTGTTGAAAAACCACTTTTCGCACTTGTGTTGGTGCAGGAAACCACTTTTGCACTTGTATTAGTGTGGAAAAAACACTTTTCGCACTTGTGTTAGTGTTGAAAAACCACTTTTCGCACTCGTGTTAGTGTTGAAAAACCACTTTTCGCACTTGTGTTGGTGCAGGAAACCACTTTTGCACTTGTATTAGTGTGGAAAAAACACTTTTTGCACTTGTGATAGTGTTGAAAAACCACTTTTCGCACTTGTGTTAGTGTTGAAAAACCACTTTTCGCACTTGTGTTAGTGTTGAACAACCACTTTTCGCACTTGTGTTGGTGCAGGAAACCACTTTTGCACTTGTATTAGTGTGGAAAAAACACTTTTCGCACTTGTGTTGGTGCAGGAAACCACTTTTGCACTTGTATTAGTGTTGAAAAACCACTTTTCGCACTTGTGTTAGTGTTGAAAAACCACTTTTCGCACTTGTGTTAGTGTTGAAAAACCACTTTTCGCAGTTGTGTTAGGAGCAGGAAACCACTTTTGCACTTGTATTAGTGTGGAAAAAACACTTTTTGCACTTGTGCTAGTGTTGAAAAACCACTTTTCGCACTTGTGTTAGTGTTGAAAAACCACTTTTCGCACTTGTGTTGGTGCAGGAAACCACTTTTGCACTTGTATTAGTGTGGAAAAAACACTTTTCGCACTTGTGTTAGAGTTGAAAAACCACTTTTCGCACTTGTGTTAGTGTTGAAAAACCACTTTTCGCACTTGTGTTAGTGTTGAAAAACCACTTTTCGCACTTGTGTTGGTGCAGGAAACCACTTTTGCACTTGTATTAGTGTGGAAAAAACACTTTTCGCACTTGTGTTAGTGTTGAAAAACCACTTTTCGCACTTGTGTTAGTGTTGAAAAACCACTTTTCGCACTTGTGTTAGTGTTGAAAAACCACTTTTTGCACTTGTGTTAGTGTTGAAAAACCACTTTTCGCACTTGTGTTGGTGCAGGAAACCACTTTTGCACTTGTATTAGTGTGGAAAAAACACTTTTCGCACTTGTGTTAGTGTTGAAAAACCACTTTTCGCACTTGTGTTGGTGCAGGAAACCACTTTTGCACTTGTATTAGTGTGGAAAAAACACTTTTCGCACTTGTGTTAGTGTTGAAAAACCACTTTTCGCACTTGTGTTAGTGTTGAAAAACCACTTTTCGCACTTGTGTTAGTGTTGAAAAACCACTTTTCGCACTTGTGTTGGTGCAGGAAACCACATTTGCACTTGTATTAGTGTGGAAAAAACACTTTTCACACTTGTGTTAATGTTGAAAAACCACTTTTCGCACTTGTGTTAGTGTTGAAAAACCACTTTTCGCACTTGTGTTAGTGTTGAAAAACCACTTTTCGCACTTGTGTTGGTGCAGTAAACCACTTTTGCACTTGTATTAGTGTGGAAAAAACACTTTTTGCAATTGTGATAGTGTTGAAAAACCACTTTTCGCACTTGTGTTAGTGTTCAAAAACCACTTTTCGCACTTGTGTTAGTGTTGAAAAACCACTTTTCGCACTTGTGTTGGTGTAGGAAACCACTTTTGCACTTGTATTAGTGTGGAAAAAACACTTTTCGCACTTGTGTTAGTGTTGAAAAACCACTTTTCGCACTTGTGTTAGTGTTGAAAAACCACTTTTCGCACTTGTGTTGGTGCAGGAAACCACTTTTGCACTTGTAATAGTGTGGAAAAAACACTTTTCGCACTTGTGTTAGTGTTGAAAAACCACTTTTTGCACTTGTGTTGGTGCAGGAAACCACTTTTGCACTTGTATTAGTGTGGAAAAAACACTTTTCGCACTTGTGTTAGTGTTGAAAAACCACTTTTCGCACTTGTGTTAGTGTTGAAAAACCACTTTTCGCACTTGTGTTAGTGTTGAAAAACCACTTTTCGCACTTGTGTTAGTGTTGAAAAACCACTTTTCGCACTTGTGTTGGTGCAGGAAACCACTTTTGCACATATATTAGTGTGGAAAAAAACACTTTTTGCACTTGTGTTCGTGTTGAAAAACCACTTTTCGCACTTGTGTTAGTGTTGAAAAACCACTTTTCGCACTTGTGTTAGTGTTGAAAAACCACTTTTTGCACTTGTGTTAGTGTTGAAAAACCACTTTTCGCACTTGTGTTGGTGCAGGAAACCACTTTTGCACTTGTATTAGTGTGGAAAAAACACTTTTCGCACTTGTGTTAGTGTTGAAAAACCACTTTTCGCACTTGTGTTCGTGTTGAAAAACCACTTTTCGCACTTGTGTTGGTGCAGTAAACCACTTTTGCACTTGTATTAGTGTTGAAAAACCACTTTTCGCACTTGTGTTAGTGTTGAAAAAACACTTTTTGCACTTGTGATAGTGTTGAAAAACCACTTTTCGCACTTGTGTTAGTGTTGAAAAACCACTTTTCGCACTTGTGTTAGTGTTGAAAAACCACTTTTCGCACTTGTGTTGGTGCAGGAAACCACTTTTGCACTTGTATTAGTGTGGAAAAAACACTTTTTGCACTTGTGATAGTGTTGAAAAACCACTTTTCGCACTTGTGTTAGTGTTGAAAAAACACTTTTCGCACTTGTGTTAGTGTTGAAAAACTACTTTTCGCACTTGTGTTAGTGTTGAAAAACCACTTTTCGCACTTGTGTTAGTGTTGAAAAACCACTTTTCGCACTTGTGTTGGTGCAGGAAACCACTTTTGCACTTGTATTAGTGTGGAAAAAACACTTTTCGCACTTGTGTTAGTGTTGAAAAACCACTTTTCGCACTTGTGTTAGTGTTGAAAAACCACTTTTCGCACTTGTGTTAGTGTTGAAAAACCACTTTTCGCACTTGTGTTGGTGCAGGAAACCACTTTTGCACTTGTATTAGTGTGGAAAAAGCACTTTTCGCACTTGTGTTAGTGTTGAAAAACCACTTTTTGCACTTGTGTTGGTGCAGGAAACCACTTTTGCACTTGTATTAGTGTGGAAAAAACACTTTTCGCACTTGTGTCGATGCAGGAAACCACTTTTGCACTTGTATTAGTGTTGAAAAACCACTTTTCGCACTTGTGTTAGTGTTGAAAAACCACTTTTCGCACTTGTGTTAGTGTTGAAAAACCACTTTTCGCACTTGTGTTGGTGCAGGAAACCACTTTTGCACTTGTATTAGTGTGGAAAAAACACTTTTTGCACTTGTGCTAGTGTTGAAAAACCACTTTTCGCACTTGTGTTAGTGTTGAAAAACCACTTTTCGCACTTGTGTTGGTGCAGGAAACCACTTTTGCACTTGTATTAGTGTGGAAAAAACACTTTTCGCACTTGTGTTAGAGTTGAAAAACCACTTTTCGCACTTGTGTTAGTGTTGAAAAACCACTTTTCGCACTTGTGTTAGTGTTGAAAAACCACTTTTCGCACTTGTGTTGGTGCAGGAAACCACTTTTGCACTTGTATTAGTGTGGAAAAAACACTTTTCGCACTTGTGTTAGTGTTGAAAAACCACTTTTCACACTTGTGTTAGTGTTGAAAAACCACTTTTCGCACTTGTGTTAGTGTTGAAAAACCACTTTTCACACTTGTGTTAGTGTTGAAAAACCACTTTTCGCACTTGTGTTGGTGCAGGAAACCACTTTTGCACTTGTATTAGTGTGGAAAAAACACTTTTTGCAATTGTGATAGTGTTGAAAAACCACTTTTCGCACTTGTGTTAGTGTTCAAAAACCACTTTTCGCACTTGTGTTAGTGTTGAAAAACCACTTTTCGCACTTGTGTTGGTGTAGGAAACCACTTTTGCACTTGTATTAGTGTGGAAAAAACACTTTTCGCACTTGTGTTAGTGTTGAAAAACCACTTTTCGCACTTGTGTTAGTGTTGAAAAACCACTTTTCGCACTTGTGTTGGTGCAGGAAACCACTTTTGCACTTGTAATAGTGTGGAAAAAACACTTTTCGCACTTGTGTTAGTGTTGAAAAACCACTTTTTGCACTTGTGTTGGTGCAGGAAACCACTTTTGCACTTGTATTAGTGTGGAAAAAACACTTTTCGCACTTGTGTTAGTGTTGAAAAACCACTTTTCGCACTTGTGTTAGTGTTGAAAAACCACTTTTCGCACTTGTGTTAGTGTTGAAAAACCACTTTTCGCACTTGTGTTAGTGTTGAAAAACCACTTTTCGCACTTGTGTTGGTGCAGGAAACCACTTTTGCACTTGTATTAGTGTGGAAAAAAACACTTTTTGCACTTGTGTTCGTGTTGAAAAACCACTTTTCGCACTTGTGTTAGTGTTGAAAAACCACTTTTCGCACTTGTGTTAGTGTTGAAAAACCACTTTTTGCACTTGTGTTAGTGTTGAAAAACCACTTTTCGCACTTGTGTTGGTGCAGGAAACCACTTTTGCACTTGTATTAGTGTGGAAAAAACACTTTTCGCACTTGTGTTAGTGTTGAAAAGCCACTTTTCGCACTTGTGTTCGTGTTGAAAAACCACTTTTCGCACTTGTGTTGGTGCAGTAAACCACTTTTGCACTTGTATTAGTGTTGAAAAACCACTTTTCGCACTTGTGTTAGTGTTGAAAAAACACTTTTTGCACTTGTGATAGTGTTGAAAAACCACTTTTCGCACTTGTGTTAGTGTTGAAAAACCACTTTTCGCACTTGTGTTAGTGTTGAAAAACCACTTTTCGCACTTGTGTTGGTGCAGGAAACCACTTTTGCACTTGTATTAGTGTGGAAAAAACACTTTTTGCACTTGTGATAGTGTTGAAAAACCACTTTTCGCACTTGTGTTAGTGTTGAAAAAACACTTTTCGCACTTGTGTTAGTGTTGAAAAACCACTTTTCGCACTTGTGTTAGTGTTGAAAAACCACTTTTCGCACTTGTGTTAGTGTTGAAAAACCACTTTTCGCACTTGTGTTGGTGCAGGAAACCACTTTTGCACTTGTATTAGTGTGGAAAAAACACTTTTCGCACTTGTGTTAGTGTTGAAAAACCACTTTTCGCACTTGTGTTAGTGTTGAAAAACCACTTTTCGCACTTGTGTTAGTGTTGAAAAACCACTTTTCGCACTTGTGTTGGTGCAGGAAACCACTTTTGCACTTGTATTAGTGTGGAAAAAGCACTTTTTGCACTTGTGTTAGTGTTGAAAAACCACTTTTCGCACTTGTGTTGGTGCAGGAAACCACTTTTGCACTTGCCTTAGTGTGGAAAAAACACTTTTCGCACTTGTGTTAGTGTTGAAAAACCACTTTTCGCACTTGTGTTGGTGCAGGAAACCACTTTTGCACTTGTATTAGTGTGGAAAAAACACTTTTCGCACTTGTGTTAGTGTTGAAAAACCACTTTTCGCACTTGTGTTAGTGTTGAAAAACCACTTTTCGCACTTGTGTTAGTGTTGAAAAACCACTTTTCGCACTTGTGTTAGTGTTGAAAAACCACTTTTCGCACTTGTGTTGGTGCAGGAAACCACTTTTGCACTTGTATTAGTGTGGAAAAAAACACTTTTTGCACTTGTGTTCGTGTTGAAAAACCACTTTTCGCACTTGTGTTAGTGTTGAAAAACCACTTTTCGCACTTGTGTTAGTGTTGAAAAACCACTTTTTGCACTTGTGTTAGTGTTGAAAAACCACTTTTCGCACTTGTGTTGGTGCAGGAAACCACTTTTGCACTTGTATTAGTGTGGAAAAAACACTTTTCGCACTTGTGTTAGTGTTGAAAAGCCACTTTTCGCACTTGTGTTCGTGTTGAAAAACCACTTTTCGCACTTGTGTTGGTGCAGTAAACCACTTTTGCACTTGTATTAGTGTTGAAAAACCACTTTTCGCACTTGTGTTAGTGTTGAAAAAACACTTTTTGCACTTGTGATAGTGTTGAAAAACCACTTTTCGCACTTGTGTTAGTGTTGAAAAACCACTTTTCGCACTTGTGTTAGTGTTGAAAAACCACTTTTCGCACTTGTGTTAGTGTTGAAAAACCACTTTTCGCACTTGTGTTGGTGCAGTAAACCACTTTTGCACTTGTATTAGTGTGGAAAAAACACTTTTTGCAATTGTGATAGTGTTGAAAAACCACTTTTCGCACTTGTGTTAGTGTTCAAAAACCACTTTTCGCACTTGTGTTAGTGTTGAAAAACCACTTTTCGCACTTGTGTTGGTGTAGGAAACCACTTTTGCACTTGTATTAGTGTGGAAAAAACACTTTTCGCACTTGTGTTAGTGTTGAAAAACCACTTTTCGCACTTGTGTTAGTGTTGAAAAACCACTTTTCGCACTTGTGTTGGTGCAGGAAACCACTTTTGCACTTGTAATAGTGTGGAAAAAACACTTTTCGCACTTGTGTTAGTGTTGAAAAACCACTTTTTGCACTTGTGTTGGTGCAGGAAACCACTTTTGCACTTGTATTAGTGTGGAAAAAACACTTTTCGCACTTGTGTTAGTGTTGAAAAACCACTTTTCGCACTTGTGTTAGTGTTGAAAAACCACTTTTCGCACTTGTGTTAGTGTTGAAAAACCACTTTTCGCACTTGTGTTAGTGTTGAAAAACCACTTTTCGCACTTGTGTTGGTGCAGGAAACCACTTTTGCACATATATTAGTGTGGAAAAAAACACTTTTTGCACTTGTGTTCGTGTTGAAAAACCACTTTTCGCACTTGTGTTAGTGTTGAAAAACCACTTTTCGCACTTGTGTTAGTGTTGAAAAACCACTTTTTGCACTTGTGTTAGTGTTGAAAAACCACTTTTCGCACTTGTGTTGGTGCAGGAAACCACTTTTGCACTTGTATTAGTGTGGAAAAAACACTTTTCGCACTTGTGTTAGTGTTGAAAAACCACTTTTCGCACTTGTGTTCGTGTTGAAAAACCACTTTTCGCACTTGTGTTGGTGCAGTAAACCACTTTTGCACTTGTATTAGTGTTGAAAAACCACTTTTCGCACTTGTGTTAGTGTTGAAAAAACACTTTTTGCACTTGTGATAGTGTTGAAAAACCACTTTTCGCACTTGTGTTAGTGTTGAAAAACCACTTTTCGCACTTGTGTTAGTGTTGAAAAACCACTTTTCGCACTTGTGTTGGTGCAGGAAACCACTTTTGCACTTGTATTAGTGTGGAAAAAACACTTTTTGCACTTGTGATAGTGTTGAAAAACCACTTTTCGCACTTGTGTTAGTGTTGAAAAAACACTTTTCGCACTTGTGTTAGTGTTGAAAAACCACTTTTCGCACTTGTGTTAGTGTTGAAAAACCACTTTTCGCACTTGTGTTAGTGTTGAAAAACCACTTTTCGCACTTGTGTTGGTGCAGGAAACCACTTTTGCACTTGTATTAGTGTGGAAAAAACACTTTTCGCACTTGTGTTAGTGTTGAAAAACCACTTTTCGCACTTGTGTTAGTGTTGAAAAACCACTTTTCGCACTTGTGTTAGTGTTGAAAAACCACTTTTCGCACTTGTGTTGGTGCAGGAAACCACTTTTGCACTTGTAATAGTGTGGAAAAAACACTTTTCGCACTTGTGTTAGTGTTGAAAAACCACTTTTTGCACTTGTGTTGGTGCAGGAAACCACTTTTGCACTTGTATTAGTGTGGAAAAAACACTTTTCGCACTTGTGTTAGTGTTGAAAAACCACTTTTCGCACTTGTGTTAGTGTTGAAAAACCACTTTTCGCACTTGTGTTAGTGTTGAAAAACCACTTTTCGCACTTGTGTTAGTGTTGAAAAACCACTTTTCGCACTTGTGTTGGTGCAGGAAACCACTTTTGCACATATATTAGTGTGGAAAAAAACACTTTTTGCACTTGTGTTCGTGTTGAAAAACCACTTTTCGCACTTGTGTTAGTGTTGAAAAACCACTTTTCGCACTTGTGTTAGTGTTGAAAAACCACTTTTTGCACTTGTGTTAGTGTTGAAAAACCACTTTTCGCACTTGTGTTGGTGCAGGAAACCACTTTTGCACTTGTATTAGTGTGGAAAAAACACTTTTCGCACTTGTGTTAGTGTTGAAAAACCACTTTTCGCACTTGTGTTCGTGTTGAAAAACCACTTTTCGCACTTGTGTTGGTGCAGTAAACCACTTTTGCACTTGTATTAGTGTTGAAAAACCACTTTTCGCACTTGTGTTAGTGTTGAAAAAACACTTTTTGCACTTGTGATAGTGTTGAAAAACCACTTTTCGCACTTGTGTTAGTGTTGAAAAACCACTTTTCGCACTTGTGTTAGTGTTGAAAAACCACTTTTCGCACTTGTGTTGGTGCAGGAAACCACTTTTGCACTTGTATTAGTGTGGAAAAAACACTTTTTGCACTTGTGATAGTGTTGAAAAACCACTTTTCGCACTTGTGTTAGTGTTGAAAAAACACTTTTCGCACTTGTGTTAGTGTTGAAAAACTACTTTTCGCACTTGTGTTAGTGTTGAAAAACCACTTTTCGCACTTGTGTTAGTGTTGAAAAACCACTTTTCGCACTTGTGTTGGTGCAGGAAACCACTTTTGCACTTGTATTAGTGTGGAAAAAACACTTTTCGCACTTGTGTTAGTGTTGAAAAACCACTTTTCGCACTTGTGTTAGTGTTGAAAAACCACTTTTCGCACTTGTGTTAGTGTTGAAAAACCACTTTTCGCACTTGTGTTGGTGCAGGAAACCACTTTTGCACTTGTATTAGTGTGGAAAAAGCACTTTTCGCACTTGTGTTAGTGTTGAAAAACCACTTTTTGCACTTGTGTTGGTGCAGGAAACCACTTTTGCACTTGTATTAGTGTGGAAAAAACACTTTTCGCACTTGTGTCGATGCAGGAAACCACTTTTGCACTTGTATTAGTGTTGAAAAACCACTTTTCGCACTTGTGTTAGTGTTGAAAAACCACTTTTCGCACTTGTGTTAGTGTTGAAAAACCACTTTTCGCACTTGTGTTGGTGCAGGAAACCACTTTTGCACTTGTATTAGTGTGGAAAAAACACTTTTTGCACTTGTGCTAGTGTTGAAAAACCACTTTTCGCACTTGTGTTAGTGTTGAAAAACCACTTTTCGCACTTGTGTTGGTGCAGGAAACCACTTTTGCACTTGTATTAGTGTGGAAAAAACACTTTTCGCACTTGTGTTAGAGTTGAAAAACCACTTTTCGCACTTGTGTTAGTGTTGAAAAACCACTTTTCGCACTTGTGTTAGTGTTGAAAAACCACTTTTCGCACTTGTGTTGGTGCAGGAAACCACTTTTGCACTTGTATTAGTGTGGAAAAAACACTTTTCGCACTTGTGTTAGTGTTGAAAAACCACTTTTCACACTTGTGTTAGTGTTGAAAAACCACTTTTCGCACTTGTGTTAGTGTTGAAAAACCACTTTTTACACTTGTGTTAGTGTTGAAAAACCACTTTTCGCACTTGTGTTGGTGCAGGAAACCACTTTTGCACTTGTATTAGTGTGGAAAAAACACTTTTTGCAATTGTGATAGTGTTGAAAAACCACTTTTCGCACTTGTGTTAGTGTTCAAAAACCACTTTTCGCACTTGTGTTAGTGTTGAAAAACCACTTTTCGCACTTGTGTTGGTGTAGGAAACCACTTTTGCACTTGTATTAGTGTGGAAAAAACACTTTTCGCACTTGTGTTAGTGTTGAAAAACCACTTTTCGCACTTGTGTTAGTGTTGAAAAACCACTTTTCGCACTTGTGTTGGTGCAGGAAACCACTTTTGCACTTGTAATAGTGTGGAAAAAACACTTTTCGCACTTGTGTTAGTGTTGAAAAACCACTTTTTGCACTTGTGTTGGTGCAGGAAACCACTTTTGCACTTGTATTAGTGTGGAAAAAACACTTTTCGCACTTGTGTTAGTGTTGAAAAACCACTTTTCGCACTTGTGTTAGTGTTGAAAAACCACTTTTCGCACTTGTGTTAGTGTTGAAAAACCACTTTTCGCACTTGTGTTAGTGTTGAAAAACCACTTTTCGCACTTGTGTTGGTGCAGGAAACCACTTTTGCACTTGTATTAGTGTGGAAAAAAACACTTTTTGCACTTGTGTTCGTGTTGAAAAACCACTTTTCGCACTTGTGTTAGTGTTGAAAAACCACTTTTCGCACTTGTGTTAGTGTTGAAAAACCACTTTTCGCACTTGTGTTAGTGTTGAAAAACCACTTTTCGCACTTGTGTTGGTGCAGTAAACCACTTTTGCACTTGTATTAGTGTGGAAAAAACACTTTTTGCAATTGTGATAGTGTTGAAAAACCACTTTTCGCACTTGTGTTAGTGTTCAAAAACCACTTTTCGCACTTGTGTTAGTGTTGAAAAACCACTTTTCGCACTTGTGTTGGTGTAGGAAACCACTTTTGCACTTGTATTAGTGTGGAAAAAACACTTTTCGCACTTGTGTTAGTGTTGAAAAACCACTTTTCGCACTTGTGTTAGTGTTGAAAAACCACTTTTCGCACTTGTGTTGGTGCAGGAAACCACTTTTGCACTTGTAATAGTGTGGAAAAAACACTTTTCGCACTTGTGTTAGTGTTGAAAAACCACTTTTTGCACTTGTGTTGGTGCAGGAAACCACTTTTGCACTTGTATTAGTGTGGAAAAAACACTTTTCGCACTTGTGTTAGTGTTGAAAAACCACTTTTCGCACTTGTGTTAGTGTTGAAAAACCACTTTTCGCACTTGTGTTAGTGTTGAAAAACCACTTTTCGCACTTGTGTTAGTGTTGAAAAACCACTTTTCGCACTTGTGTTGGTGCAGGAAACCACTTTTGCACATATATTAGTGTGGAAAAAAACACTTTTTGCACTTGTGTTCGTGTTGAAAAACCACTTTTCGCACTTGTGTTAGTGTTGAAAAACCACTTTTCGCACTTGTGTTAGTGTTGAAAAACCACTTTTTGCACTTGTGTTAGTGTTGAAAAACCACTTTTCGCACTTGTGTTGGTGCAGGAAACCACTTTTGCACTTGTATTAGTGTGGAAAAAACACTTTTCGCACTTGTGTTAGTGTTGAAAAACCACTTTTCGCACTTGTGTTCGTGTTGAAAAACCACTTTTCGCACTTGTGTTGGTGCAGTAAACCACTTTTGCACTTGTATTAGTGTTGAAAAACCACTTTTCGCACTTGTGTTAGTGTTGAAAAAACACTTTTTGCACTTGTGATAGTGTTGAAAAACCACTTTTCGCACTTGTGTTAGTGTTGAAAAACCACTTTTCGCACTTGTGTTAGTGTTGAAAAACCACTTTTCGCACTTGTGTTGGTGCAGGAAACCACTTTTGCACTTGTATTAGTGTGGAAAAAACACTTTTTGCACTTGTGATAGTGTTGAAAAACCACTTTTCGCACTTGTGTTAGTGTTGAAAAAACACTTTTCGCACTTGTGTTAGTGTTGAAAAACCACTTTTCGCACTTGTGTTAGTGTTGAAAAACCACTTTTCGCACTTGTGTTAGTGTTGAAAAACCACTTTTCGCACTTGTGTTGGTGCAGGAAACCACTTTTGCACTTGTATTAGTGTGGAAAAAACACTTTTCGCACTTGTGTTAGTGTTGAAAAACCACTTTTCGCACTTGTGTTAGTGTTGAAAAACCACTTTTCGCACTTGTGTTAGTGTTGAAAAACCACTTTTCGCACTTGTGTTGGTGCAGGAAACCACTTTTGCACTTGTAATAGTGTGGAAAAAACACTTTTCGCACTTGTGTTAGTGTTGAAAAACCACTTTTTGCACTTGTGTTGGTGCAGGAAACCACTTTTGCACTTGTATTAGTGTGGAAAAAACACTTTTCGCACTTGTGTTAGTGTTGAAAAACCACTTTTCGCACTTGTGTTAGTGTTGAAAAACCACTTTTCGCACTTGTGTTAGTGTTGAAAAACCACTTTTCGCACTTGTGTTAGTGTTGAAAAACCACTTTTCGCACTTGTGTTGGTGCAGGAAACCACTTTTGCACATATATTAGTGTGGAAAAAAACACTTTTTGCACTTGTGTTCGTGTTGAAAAACCACTTTTCGCACTTGTGTTAGTGTTGAAAAACCACTTTTCGCACTTGTGTTAGTGTTGAAAAACCACTTTTTGCACTTGTGTTAGTGTTGAAAAACCACTTTTCGCACTTGTGTTGGTGCAGGAAACCACTTTTGCACTTGTATTAGTGTGGAAAAAACACTTTTCGCACTTGTGTTAGTGTTGAAAAACCACTTTTCGCACTTGTGTTCGTGTTGAAAAACCACTTTTCGCACTTGTGTTGGTGCAGTAAACCACTTTTGCACTTGTATTAGTGTTGAAAAACCACTTTTCGCACTTGTGTTAGTGTTGAAAAAACACTTTTTGCACTTGTGATAGTGTTGAAAAACCACTTTTCGCACTTGTGTTAGTGTTGAAAAACCACTTTTCGCACTTGTGTTAGTGTTGAAAAACCACTTTTCGCACTTGTGTTGGTGCAGGAAACCACTTTTGCACTTGTATTAGTGTGGAAAAAACACTTTTTGCACTTGTGATAGTGTTGAAAAACCACTTTTCGCACTTGTGTTAGTGTTGAAAAAACACTTTTCGCACTTGTGTTAGTGTTGAAAAACTACTTTTCGCACTTGTGTTAGTGTTGAAAAACCACTTTTCGCACTTGTGTTAGTGTTGAAAAACCACTTTTCGCACTTGTGTTGGTGCAGGAAACCACTTTTGCACTTGTATTAGTGTGGAAAAAACACTTTTCGCACTTGTGTTAGTGTTGAAAAACCACTTTTCGCACTTGTGTTAGTGTTGAAAAACCACTTTTCGCACTTGTGTTAGTGTTGAAAAACCACTTTTCGCACTTGTGTTGGTGCAGGAAACCACTTTTGCACTTGTATTAGTGTGGAAAAAGCACTTTTCGCACTTGTGTTAGTGTTGAAAAACCACTTTTTGCACTTGTGTTGGTGCAGGAAACCACTTTTGCACTTGTATTAGTGTGGAAAAAACACTTTTCGCACTTGTGTCGATGCAGGAAACCACTTTTGCACTTGTATTAGTGTTGAAAAACCACTTTTCGCACTTGTGTTAGTGTTGAAAAACCACTTTTCGCACTTGTGTTAGTGTTGAAAAACCACTTTTCGCACTTGTGTTGGTGCAGGAAACCACTTTTGCACTTGTATTAGTGTGGAAAAAACACTTTTTGCACTTGTGCTAGTGTTGAAAAACCACTTTTCGCACTTGTGTTAGTGTTGAAAAACCACTTTTCGCACTTGTGTTGGTGCAGGAAACCACTTTTGCACTTGTATTAGTGTGGAAAAAACACTTTTCGCACTTGTGTTAGAGTTGAAAAACCACTTTTCGCACTTGTGTTAGTGTTGAAAAACCACTTTTCGCACTTGTGTTAGTGTTGAAAAACCACTTTTCGCACTTGTGTTGGTGCAGGAAACCACTTTTGCACTTGTATTAGTGTGGAAAAAACACTTTTCGCACTTGTGTTAGTGTTGAAAAACCACTTTTCACACTTGTGTTAGTGTTGAAAAACCACTTTTCGCACTTGTGTTAGTGTTGAAAAACCACTTTTTACACTTGTGTTAGTGTTGAAAAACCACTTTTCGCACTTGTGTTGGTGCAGGAAACCACTTTTGCACTTGTATTAGTGTGGAAAAAACACTTTTTGCAATTGTGATAGTGTTGAAAAACCACTTTTCGCACTTGTGTTAGTGTTCAAAAACCACTTTTCGCACTTGTGTTAGTGTTGAAAAACCACTTTTCGCACTTGTGTTGGTGTAGGAAACCACTTTTGCACTTGTATTAGTGTGGAAAAAACACTTTTCGCACTTGTGTTAGTGTTGAAAAACCACTTTTCGCACTTGTGTTAGTGTTGAAAAACCACTTTTCGCACTTGTGTTGGTGCAGGAAACCACTTTTGCACTTGTAATAGTGTGGAAAAAACACTTTTCGCACTTGTGTTAGTGTTGAAAAACCACTTTTTGCACTTGTGTTGGTGCAGGAAACCACTTTTGCACTTGTATTAGTGTGGAAAAAACACTTTTCGCACTTGTGTTAGTGTTGAAAAACCACTTTTCGCACTTGTGTTAGTGTTGAAAAACCACTTTTCCCACTTGTGTTAGTGTTGAAAAACCACTTTTCGCACTTGTGTTAGTGTTGAAAAACCACTTTTCGCACTTGTGTTGGTGCAGGAAACCACTTTTGCACTTGTATTAGTGTGGAAAAAAACACTTTTTGCACTTGTGTTCGTGTTGAAAAACCACTTTTCGCACTTGTGTTAGTGTTGAAAAACCACTTTTCGCACTTGTGTTAGTGTTGAAAAACCACTTTTTGCACTTGTGTTAGTGTTGAAAAACCACTTTTCGCACTTGTGTTGGTGCAGGAAACCACTTTTGCACTTGTATTAGTGTGGAAAAAACACTTTTCGCACTTGTGTTAGTGTTGAAAAGCCACTTTTCGCACTTGTGTTCGTGTTGAAAAACCACTTTTCGCACTTGTGTTGGTGCAGTAAACCACTTTTGCACTTGTATTAGTGTTGAAAAACCACTTTTCGCACTTGTGTTAGTGTTGAAAAAACACTTTTTGCACTTGTGATAGTGTTGAAAAACCACTTTTCGCACTTGTGTTAGTGTTGAAAAACCACTTTTCGCACTTGTGTTAGTGTTGAAAAACCACTTTTCGCACTTGTGTTGGTGCAGGAAACCACTTTTGCACTTGTATTAGTGTGGAAAAAACACTTTTTGCACTTGTGATAGTGTTGAAAAACCACTTTTCGCACTTGTGTTAGTGTTGAAAAAACACTTTTCGCACTTGTGTTAGTGTTGAAAAACCACTTTTCGCACTTGTGTTAGTGTTGAAAAACCACTTTTCGCACTTGTGTTAGTGTTGAAAAACCACTTTTCGCACTTGTGTTGGTGCAGGAAACCACTTTTGCACTTGTATTAGTGTGGAAAAAACACTTTTCGCACTTGTGTTAGTGTTGAAAAACCACTTTTCGCACTTGTGTTAGTGTTGAAAAACCACTTTTCGCACTTGTGTTAGTGTTGAAAAACCACTTTTCGCACTTGTGTTGGTGCAGGAAACCACTTTTGCACTTGTATTAGTGTGGAAAAAGCACTTTTTGCACTTGTGTTAGTGTTGAAAAACCACTTTTCGCACTTGTGTTGGTGCAGGAAACCACTTTTGCACTTGCCTTAGTGTGGAAAAAACACTTTTCGCACTTGTGTTAGTGTTGAAAAACCACTTTTCGCACTTGTGTTGGTGCAGGAAACCACTTTTGCACTTGTATTAGTGTGGAAAAAACACTTTTCGCACTTGTGTTAGTGTTGAAAAACCACTTTTCGCACTTGTGTTAGTGTTGAAAAACCACTTTTCGCACTTGTGTTAGTGTTGAAAAACCACTTTTCGCACTTGTGTTAGTGTTGAAAAACCACTTTTCGCACTTGTGTTGGTGCAGGAAACCACTTTTGCACTTGTATTAGTGTGGAAAAAAACACTTTTTGCACTTGTGTTCGTGTTGAAAAACCACTTTTCGCACTTGTGTTAGTGTTGAAAAACCACTTTTCGCACTTGTGTTAGTGTTGAAAAACCACTTTTTGCACTTGTGTTAGTGTTGAAAAACCACTTTTCGCACTTGTGTTGGTGCAGGAAACCACTTTTGCACTTGTATTAGTGTGGAAAAAACACTTTTCGCACTTGTGTTAGTGTTGAAAAGCCACTTTTCGCACTTGTGTTCATGTTGAAAAACCACTTTTCGCACTTGTGTTGGTGCAGTAAACCACTTTTGCACTTGTATTAGTGTTGAAAAACCACTTTTCGCACTTGTGTTAGTGTTGAAAAAACACTTTTTGCACTTGTGATAGTGTTGAAAAACCACTTTTCGCACTTGTGTTAGTGTTGAAAAACCACTTTTCGCACTTGTGTTAGTGTTGAAAAACCACTTTTCGCACTTGTGTTAGTGTTGAAAAACCACTTTTCGCACTTGTGTTGGTGCAGTAAACCACTTTTGCACTTGTATTAGTGTGGAAAAAACACTTTTTGCAATTGTGATAGTGTTGAAAAACCACTTTTCGCACTTGTGTTAGTGTTCAAAAACCACTTTTCGCACTTGTGTTAGTGTTGAAAAACCACTTTTCGCACTTGTGTTGGTGTAGGAAACCACTTTTGCACTTGTATTAGTGTGGAAAAAACACTTTTCGCACTTGTGTTAGTGTTGAAAAACCACTTTTCGCACTTGTGTTAGTGTTGAAAAACCACTTTTCGCACTTGTGTTGGTGCAGGAAACCACTTTTGCACTTGTAATAGTGTGGAAAAAACACTTTTCGCACTTGTGTTAGTGTTGAAAAACCACTTTTTGCACTTGTGTTGGTGCAGGAAACCACTTTTGCACTTGTATTAGTGTGGAAAAAACACTTTTCGCACTTGTGTTAGTGTTGAAAAACCACTTTTCGCACTTGTGTTAGTGTTGAAAAACCACTTTTCGCACTTGTGTTAGTGTTGAAAAACCACTTTTCGCACTTGTGTTAGTGTTGAAAAACCACTTTTCGCACTTGTGTTGGTGCAGGAAACCACTTTTGCACATATATTAGTGTGGAAAAAAACACTTTTTGCACTTGTGTTCGTGTTGAAAAACCACTTTTCGCACTTGTGTTAGTGTTGAAAAACCACTTTTCGCACTTGTGTTAGTGTTGAAAAACCACTTTTTGCACTTGTGTTAGTGTTGAAAAACCACTTTTCGCACTTGTGTTGGTGCAGGAAACCACTTTTGCACTTGTATTAGTGTGGAAAAAACACTTTTCGCACTTGTGTTAGTGTTGAAAAACCACTTTTCGCACTTGTGTTCGTGTTGAAAAACCACTTTTCGCACTTGTGTTGGTGCAGTAAACCACTTTTGCACTTGTATTAGTGTTGAAAAACCACTTTTCGCACTTGTGTTAGTGTTGAAAAAACACTTTTTGCACTTGTGATAGTGTTGAAAAACCACTTTTCGCACTTGTGTTAGTGTTGAAAAACCACTTTTCGCACTTGTGTTAGTGTTGAAAAACCACTTTTCGCACTTGTGTTGGTGCAGGAAACCACTTTTGCACTTGTATTAGTGTGGAAAAAACACTTTTTGCACTTGTGATAGTGTTGAAAAACCACTTTTCGCACTTGTGTTAGTGTTGAAAAAACACTTTTCGCACTTGTGTTAGTGTTGAAAAACCACTTTTCGCACTTGTGTTAGTGTTGAAAAACCACTTTTCGCACTTGTGTTAGTGTTGAAAAACCACTTTTCGCACTTGTGTTGGTGCAGGAAACCACTTTTGCACTTGTATTAGTGTGGAAAAAACACTTTTCGCACTTGTGTTAGTGTTGAAAAACCACTTTTCGCACTTGTGTTAGTGTTGAAAAACCACTTTTCGCACTTGTGTTAGTGTTGAAAAACCACTTTTCGCACTTGTGTTGGTGCAGGAAACCACTTTTGCACTTGTATTAGTGTGGAAAAAGCACTTTTCGCACTTGTGTTAGTGTTGAAAAACCACTTTTCGCACTTGTGTTGGTGCAGGAAACCACTTTTGCACTTGTATTAGTGTGGAAAAAACACTTTTCGCACTTGTGTCGATGCAGGAAACCACTTTTGCACTTGTATTAGTGTTGAAAAACCACTTTTCGCACTTGTGTTAGTGTTGAAAAACCACTTTTCGCACTTGTGTTAGTGTTGAAAAACCACTTTTCGCACTTGTGTTGGTGCAGGAAACCACTTTTGCACTTGTATTAGTGTGGAAAAAACACTTTTTGCACTTGTGCTAGTGTTGAAAAACCACTTTTCGCACTTGTGTTAGTGTTGAAAAACCACTTTTCGCACTTGTGTTGGTGCAGGAAACCACTTTTGCACTTGTATTAGTGTGGAAAAAACACTTTTCGCACTTGTGTTAGAGTTGAAAAACCACTTTTCGCACTTGTGTTAGTGTTGAAAAACCACTTTTCGCACTTGTGTTAGTGTTGAAAAACCACTTTTCGCACTTGTGTTGGTGCAGGAAACCACTTTTGCACTTGTATTAGTGTGGAAAAAACACTTTTCGCACTTGTGTTAGTGTTGAAAAACCACTTTTCACACTTGTGTTAGTGTTGAAAAACCACTTTTCGCACTTGTGTTAGTGTTGAAAAACCACTTTTCGCACTTGTGTTAGTGTTGAAAAACCACTTTTCGCACTTGTGTTGGTGCAGGAAACCACTTTTGCACTTGTATTAGTGTGGAAAAAACACTTTTCGCACTTGTGTTAGTGTTGAAAAACCACTTTTCGCACTTGTGTTGGTGCAGGAAACCACTTTTGCACTTGTATTAGTGTGGAAAAAACACTTTTCGCACTTGTGTTAGTGTTGAAAAACCACTTTTCGCACTTGTGTTAGTGTTGAAAAACCACTTTTCGCACTTGTGTTAGTGTTGAAAAACCACTTTTCGCACTTGTGTTGGTGCAGGAAACCACTTTTGCACTTGTATTAGTGTGGAAAAAACACTTTTCACACTTGTGTTAATGTTGAAAAACCACTTTTCGCACTTGTGTTAGTGTTGAAAAACCACTTTTCGCACTTGTGTTAGTGTTGAAAAACCACTTTTCGCACTTGTGTTGGTGCAGGAAACCACTTTTGCACTTGTATTAGTGTGGAAAAAACACTTTTTGCAATTGTGATAGTGTTGAAAAACCACTTTTCGCACTTGTGTTAGTGTTCAAAAACCACTTTTCGCACTTGTGTTAGTGTTGAAAAACCACTTTTCGCACTTGTGTTGGTGTAGGAAACCACTTTTGCACTTGTATTAGTGTGGAAAAAACACTTTTCGCACTTGTGTTAGTGTTGAAAAACCACTTTTCGCACTTGTGTTAGTGTTGAAAAACCACTTTTCGCACTTGTGTTGGTGCAGGAAACCACTTTTGCACTTGTAATAGTGTGGAAAAAACACTTTTCGCACTTGTGTTAGTGTTGAAAAACCACTTTTTGCACTTGTGTTGGTGCAGGAAACCACTTTTGCACTTGTATTAGTGTGGAAAAAACACTTTTCGCACTTGTGTTAGTGTTGAAAAACCACTTTTCGCACTTGTGTTAGTGTTGAAAAACCACTTTTCGCACTTGTGTTAGTGTTGAAAAACCACTTTTCGCACTTGTGTTAGTGTTGAAAAACCACTTTTCGCACTTGTGTTGGTGCAGGAAACCACTTTTGCACTTGTATTAGTGTGGAAAAAAACACTTTTTGCACTTGTGTTCGTGTTGAAAAACCACTTTTCGCACTTGTGTTAGTGTTGAAAAACCACTTTTCGCACTTGTGTTAGTGTTGAAAAACCACTTTTTGCACTTGTGTTAGTGTTGAAAAACCACTTTTCGCACTTGTGTTGGTGCAGGAAACCACTTTTGCACTTGTATTAGTGTGGAAAAAACACTTTTCGCACTTGTGTTAGTGTTGAAAAGCCACTTTTCGCACTTGTGTTCGTGTTGAAAAACCACTTTTCGCACTTGTGTTGGTGCAGTAAACCACTTTTGCACTTGTATTAGTGTTGAAAAACCACTTTTCGCACTTGTGTTAGTGTTGAAAAAACACTTTTTGCACTTGTGATAGTGTTGAAAAACCACTTTTCGCACTTGTGTTAGTGTTGAAAAACCACTTTTCGCACTTGTGTTAGTGTTGAAAAACCACTTTTCGCACTTGTGTTGGTGCAGGAAACCACTTTTGCACTTGTATTAGTGTGGAAAAAACACTTTTTGCACTTGTGATAGTGTTGAAAAACCACTTTTCGCACTTGTGTTAGTGTTGAAAAAATACTTTTCGCACTTGTGTTAGTGTTGAAAAACCACTTTTCGCACTTGTGTTAGTGTTGAAAAACCACTTTTCGCACTTGTGTTAGTGTTGAAAAACCACTTTTCGCACTTGTGTTGGTGCAGGAAACCACTTTTGCACTTGTATTAGTGTGGAAAAAACACTTTTCGCACTTGTGTTAGTGTTGAAAAACCACTTTTCGCACTTGTGTTAGTGTTGAAAAACCACTTTTCGCACTTGTGTTAGTGTTGAAAAACCACTTTTCGCACTTGTGTTGGTGCAGGAAACCACTTTTGCACTTGTATTAGTGTGGAAAAAGCACTTTTTGCACTTGTGTTAGTGTTGAAAAACCACTTTTCGCACTTGTGTTGGTGCAGGAAACCACTTTTGCACTTGCCTTAGTGTGGAAAAAACACTTTTCGCACTTGTGTTAGTGTTGAAAAACCACTTTTCGCACTTGTGTTGGTGCAGGAAACCACTTTTGCACTTGTATTAGTGTGGAAAAAACACTTTTCGCACTTGTGTTAGTGTTGAAAAACCACTTTTCGCACTTGTGTTAGTGTTGAAAAACCACTTTTCGCACTTGTGTTAGTGTTGAAAAACCACTTTTCGCACTTGTGTTAGTGTTGAAAAACCACTTTTCGCACTTGTGTTGGTGCAAGAAACCACTTTTGCACTTGTATTAGTGTGGAAAAAAACACTTTTTGCACTTGTGTTCGTGTTGAAAAACCACTTTTCGCACTTGTGTTAGTGTTGAAAAACCACTTTTCGCACTTGTGTTAGTGTTGAAAAACCACTTTTTGCACTTGTGTTAGTGTTGAAAAACCACTTTTCGCACTTGTGTTGGTGCAGGAAACCACTTTTGCACTTGTATTAGTGTGGAAAAAACACTTTTCGCACTTGTGTTAGTGTTGAAAAGCCACTTTTCGCACTTGTGTTAGTGTTGAAAAACCACTTTTCGCACTTGTGTTAGTGTTGAAAAACCACTTTTCGCACTTGTGTTAGTGTTGAAAAACCACTTTTCGCACTTGTGTTAGTGTTGAAAAACCACTTTTCGCACTTGTGTTGGTGCAGGAAACCACTTTTGCACTTGTATTAGTGTGGAAAAAACACTTTTCGCACTTGTGTTAGTGTTGAAAAACCACTTTTCGCACTTGTGTTGGTTCAGGAAACCACTTTTGCACTTGTATTAGTGTGGAAAAAACACTTTTCGCACTTGTGTTAGTGTTGAAAAACCACTTTTCGCACTTGTGTTAGTGTTGAAAAACCACTTTTCGCACTTGTGTTAGTGTTGAAAAACCACTTTTCGCACTTGTGTTGGTGCAGGAAACCACTTTTGCACTTGTATTAGTGTGGAAAAAACACTTTTTGCAATTGTGATAGTGTTGAAAAACCACTTTTCGCACTTGTGTTAGTGTTCAAAAACCACTTTTCGCACTTGTGTTAGTGTTGAAAAACCACTTTTCGCACTTGTGTTGGTGTAGGAAACCACTTTTGCACTTGTATTAGTGTGGAAAAAACACTTTTCGCACTTGTGTTAGTGTTGAAAAACCACTTTTCGCACTTGTGTTAGTGTTGAAAAACCACTTTTCGCACTTGTGTTGGTGCAGGAAACCACTTTTGCACTTGTAATAGTGTGGAAAAAACACTTTTCGCACTTGTGTTAGTGTTGAAAAACCACTTTTTGCACTTGTGTTGGTGCAGGAAACCACTTTTGCACTTGTATTAGTGTGGAAAAAACACTTTTCGCACTTGTGTTAGTGTTGAAAAACCACTTTTCGCACTTGTGTTAGTGTTGAAAAACCACTTTTCGCACTTGTGTTAGTGTTGAAAAACCACTTTTCGCACTTGTGTTAGTGTTGAAAAACCACTTTTCGCACTTGTGTTGGTGCAGGAAACCACTTTTGCACTTGTATTAGTGTGGAAAAAAACACTTTTTGCACTTGTGTTCGTGTTGAAAAACCACTTTTCGCACTTGTGTTAGTGTTGAAAAACCACTTTTCGCACTTGTGTTAGTGTTGAAAAACCACTTTTTGCACTTGTGTTAGTGTTGAAAAACCACTTTTCGCACTTGTGTTGGTGCAGGAAACCACTTTTGCACTTGTATTAGTGTGGAAAAAACACTTTTCGCACTTGTGTTAGTGTTGAAAAGCCACTTTTCGCACTTGTGTTCGTGTTGAAAAACCACTTTTCGCACTTGTGTTGGTGCAGTAAACCACTTTTGCACTTGTATTAGTGTTGAAAAACCACTTTTCGCACTTGTGTTAGTGTTGAAAAAACACTTTTTGCACTTGTGATAGTGTTGAAAAACCACTTTTCGCACTTGTGTTAGTGTTGAAAAACCACTTTTCGCACTTGTGTTAGTGTTGAAAAACCACTTTTCGCACTTGTGTTGGTGCAGGAAACCACTTTTGCACTTGTATTAGTGTGGAAAAAACACTTTTTGCACTTGTGATAGTGTTGAAAAACCACTTTTCGCACTTGTGTTAGTGTTGAAAAAACACTTTTCGCACTTGTGTTAGTGTTGAAAAACCACTTTTCGCACTTGTGTTAGTGTTGAAAAACCACTTTTCGCACTTGTGTTAGTGTTGAAAAACCACTTTTCGCACTTGTGTTGGTGCAGGAAACCACTTTTGCACTTGTATTAGTGTGGAAAAAACACTTTTCGCACTTGTGTTAGTGTTGAAAAACCACTTTTCGCACTTGTGTTAGTGTTGAAAAACCACTTTTCGCACTTGTGTTAGTGTTGAAAAACCACTTTTCGCACTTGTGTTGGTGCAGGAAACCACTTTTGCACTTGTATTAGTGTGGAAAAAGCACTTTTTGCACTTGTGTTAGTGTTGAAAAACCACTTTTCGCACTTGTGTTGGTGCAGGAAACCACTTTTGCACTTGCCTTAGTGTGGAAAAAACACTTTTCACACTTGTGTTAGTGTTGAAAAACCACTTTTCGCACTTGTGTTGGTGCAGGAAACCACTTTTGCACTTGTATTAGTGTGGAAAAAACACTTTTCGCACTTGTGTTAGTGTTGAAAAACCACTTTTCGCACTTGTGTTAGTGTTGAAAAACCACTTTTCGCACTTGTGTTAGTGTTGAAAAACCACTTTTCGCACTTGTGTTAGTGTTGAAAAACCACTTTTCGCACTTGTGTTGGTGCAGGAAACCACTTTTGCACTTGTATTAGTGTGGAAAAAAACACTTTTTGCACTTGTGTTCGTGTTGAAAAACCACTTTTCGCACTTGTGTTAGTGTTGAAAAACCACTTTTCGCACTTGTGTTAGTGTTGAAAAACCACTTTTTGCACTTGTGTTAGTGTTGAAAAACCACTTTTCGCACTTGTGTTGGTGCAGGAAACCACTTTTGCACTTGTATTAGTGTGGAAAAAACACTTTTCGCACTTGTGTTAGTGTTGAAAAGCCACTTTTCGCACTTGTGTTCGTGTTGAAAAACCACTTTTCGCACTTGTGTTGGTGCAGTAAACCACTTTTGCACTTGTATTAGTGTTGAAAAACCACTTTTCGCACTTGTGTTAGTGTTGAAAAAACACTTTTTGCACTTGTGATAGTGTTGAAAAACCACTTTTCGCACTTGTGTTAGTGTTGAAAAACCACTTTTCGCACTTGTGTTAGTGTTGAAAAACCACTTTTCGCACTTGTGTTGGTGCAGGAAACCACTTTTGCACTTGTATTAGTGTGGAAAAAACACTTTTTGCACTTGTGATAGTGTTGAAAAACCACTTTTCGCACTTGTGTTAGTGTTGAAAAAACACTTTTCGCACTTGTGTTAGTGTTGAAAAACCACTTTTCGCACTTGTGTTAGTGTTGAAAAACCACTTTTCGCACTTGTGTTAGTGTTGAAAAACCACTTTTCGCACTTGTGTTGGTGCAGGAAACCACTTTTGCACTTGTATTAGTGTGGAAAAAACACTTTTCGCACTTGTGTTAGTGTTGAAAAACCACTTTTCGCACTTGTGTTAGTGTTGAAAAACCACTTTTCGCACTTGTGTTAGTGTTGAAAAACCACTTTTCGCACTTGTGTTGGTGCAGGAAACCACTTTTGCACTTGTATTAGTGTGGAAAAAGCACTTTTTGCACTTGTGTTAGTGTTGAAAAACCACTTTTCGCACTTGTGTTGGTGCAGGAAACCACTTTTGCACTTGCCTTAGTGTGGAAAAAACACTTTTCGCACTTGTGTTAGTGTTGAAAAACCACTTTTCGCACTCGTGTTAGTGTTGAAAAACCACTTTTCGCACTTGTGTTGGTGCAGGAAACCACTTTTGCACTTGTATTAGTGTGGAAAAAACACTTTTTGCACTTGTGTTAGTGTTGAAAAACCACTTTTCGCACTTGTGTTGGTGCAGGAAACCACTTTTGCACTTGTATTAGTGTGGAAAAACACTTTTCGCATTTGTGTTAGTGTTGAAAAACCACTTTTCGCACTCGTGTTAGTGTTGAAAAACCACTTTTCGCACTTGTGTTGGTGCAGGAAACCACTTTTGCACTTGTATTAGTGTGGAAAAAACACTTTTTGCACTTGTGATAGTGTTGAAAAACCACTTTTCGCACTTGTGTTAGTGTTCAAAAACCACTTTTCGCACTTGTATTAGTGTTGAAAAACCACTTTTCGCACTTGTGTTGGTGCAGGAAACCACTTTTGCACTTGTATTAGTGTGGAAAAAACACTTTTCGCACTTGTGTTGGTGCAGGAAACCACTTTTGCACTTGTATTAGTGTTGAAAAACCACTTTTCGCACTTGTGTTAGTGTTGAAAAACCACTTTTCGCACTTGTGTTAGTGTTGAAAAACCACTTTTCGCACTTGTGTTGGTGCAGGAAACCACTTTTGCACTTGTATTAGTGTGGAAAAAACACTTTTTGCACTTGTGATAGTGTTGAAAAACCACTTTTCGCACTTGTGTTAGTGTTGAAAAACCACTTTTCGCACTTGTGTTGGTGCAGGAAACCACTTTTGCACTTGTATTAGTGTGGAAAAAACACTTTTCGCACTTGTGTTAGAGTTGAAAAACCACTTTTCGCACTTGTGTTAGTGTTGAAAAACCACTTTTCGCACTTGTGTTGGTGCAGGAAACCACTTTTGCACTTGTATTAGTGTGGAAAAAACACTTTTCGCACTTGTGTTAGTGTTGAAAAACCACTTTTCGCACTTGTGTTAGTGTTGAAAAACCACTTTTCGCACTTGTGTTAGTGTTGAAAAACCACTTTTCGCACTTGTGTTGGTGCAGGAAACCACTTTTGCACTTGTATTAGTGTGGAAAAAACACTTTTTGCACTTGTGATAGTGTTGAAAAACCACTTTTCGCACTTGTGTTGGTGCAGGAAACCACTTTTGCACTTGTATTAGTGTGGAAAAAACACTTTTTGCACTTGTGATAGTGTTGAAAAACCACTTTTCGCACTTGTGTTAGTGTTGAAAAACCACTTTTCGCACTTGTGTTGGTGCAGGAAACCACTTTTGCACTTGTATTAGTGTGGAAAAAACACTTTTCGCACTTGTGTTAGTGTTGAAAAACCACTTTTCGCACTTGTGTTAGTGTTGAAAAACCACTTTTCGCACTTGTGTTAGTGTTGAAAAAACACTTTTTGCACTTGTGATAGTGTTGAAAAACCACTTTTCGCACTTGTGTTAGTGTTGAAAAACCACTTTTCGCACTTGTGTTAGTGTTGAAAAAACCACTTTTCGCACTTGTGTTGGTGCAGGAAACCACTTTTGCACTTGTATTAGTGTGGAAAAAACACTTTTTGCACTTGTGATAGTGTGGAAAAAACACTTTTTGCACTTGTGATAGTGTTGAAAAACCACTTTTCGCACTTGTGTTAGTGTTGAAAAAACACTTTTCGCACTTGTGTTAGTGTTGAAAAACCACTTTTCGCACTTGTGTTAGTGTTGAAAAACCACTTTTCGCACTTGTGTTAGTGTTGAAAAACCACTTTTCGCACTTGTGTTGGTGCAGGAAACCACTTTTGCACTTGTATTAGTGTGGAAAAAAACACTTTTCGCACTTGTGTTAGTGTTGAAAAACCACTTTTCGCACTTGTGTTAGTGTTGAAAAACCACTTTTCGCACTTGTGTTAGTGTTGAAAAACCACTTTTCACACTTGTGTTGGTGCAGGAAACCACTTTTGCACTTGTATTAGTGTGGAAAAAGCACTTTTTGCACTTGTGTTAGTGTTGAAAAACCACTTTTCGCACTTGTGTTGGTGCAGGAAACCACTTTTGCACTTGCCTTAGTGTGGAAAAAACACTTTTCACACTTGTGTTAGTGTTGAAAAACCACTTTTCGCACTTGTGTTGGTGCAGGAAACCACTTTTGCACTTGTATTAGTGTGGAAAAAACACTTTTCGCACTTGTGTTAGTGTTGAAAAACCACTTTTCGCACTTGTGTTAGTGTTGAAAAACCACTTTTCGCACTTGTGTTAGTGTTGAAAAACCACTTTTCGCACTTGTGTTAGTGTTGAAAAACCACTTTTCGCACTTGTGTTGGTGCAGGAAACCACTTTTGCACTTGTATTAGTGTGGAAAAAACACTTTTTGCACTTGTGTTCGTGTTGAAAAACCACTTTTCGCACTTGTGTTAGTGTTGAAAAACCACTTTTCGCACTTGTGTTAGTGTTGAAAAACCACTTTTCGCACTTGTGTTGGTGCAGGAAACCACTTTTGCACTTGTATTAGTGTGGAAAAAACACTTTTCGCACTTGTGTTAGTGTTGAAAAACCACTTTTCGCACTTGTGTTAGTGTTGAAAAACCACTTTTCGCACTTGTGTTAGTGTTGAAAAACCACTTTTGCACTTGTGTTAGTGTTGAAAAACCACTTTTCGCACTTGTGTTGGTGCAGGAAACCACTTTTGCACTTGTATTAGTGTGGAAAAAACACTTTTCGCACTTGTGTTAGTGTTGAAAAACCACTTTTCGCACTTGTGTTAGTGTTGAAAAACCACTTTTCGCACTTGTGTTAGTGTTGAAAAACCACTTTTCGCACTTGTGTTAGTGTTGAAAAACCACTTTTCGCACTTGTGTTGGTGCAGAAAACCACTTTTGCACTTGTATTAGTGTGGAAAAACACTTTTTGCACTTGTGATAGTGTTGAAAAACCACTTTTCGCACTTGTGTAGTGTTGAAAAACCACTTTTCGCACTTGTGTTAGTGTTGAAAAACCACATTTCCCACTTGTGTTGGTGTAGGAAACCACTTTTGCACTTGTATTAGTGTGGAAAAAACACTTTTCGCACTTGTGTTAGTGTTGAAAAACCACTTTTCGCACTTGTGTTAGTGTTGAAAAACCACTTTTCGCACTTGTGTTGGTGCAGGAAACCACTTTTGCACTTGTATTAGTGTGGAAAAAACACTTTTCGCACTTGTGTTAGTGTTGAAAAAACCACTTTTTGCACTTGTGTTGGTGCAGGAAACCACTTTTGCACTTGTATTAGTGTGGAAAAAAACACTTTTCGCACTTGTGTAGTGTTGAAAAACCACTTTTCGCACTTGTGTTAGTGTTGAAAAACCACTTTTCGCACTTGTATTAGTGTTGAAAAACCACTTTTCGCACTTGTGTTGGTGCAGGAAACCACTTTTGCACTTGTATTAGTGTGGAAAAAACACTTTTTGCACTTGTGTTCGTGTTGAAAAACCACTTTTCGCACTTGTGTTAGTGTTGAAAAACCACTTTTCGCACTTGTGTTAGTGTTGAAAAACAACTTTTTGCACTTGTGTTAGTGTTGAAAAACCACTTTTCGCACTTGTGTTGGTGCAGGAAACCACTTTTGCACTTGTATAAGTGTGGAAAAAACACTTTTCGCACTTGTGTTAGTGTTGAAAAACCACTTTTCACACTTGTGTTCATGTTGAAAAACCACTTTTCGCACTTGTGTTGGTGCAGGAAACCACTTTTGCACTTGTATTAGTGTGGAAAAAACACTTTTTGCACTTGTGATATTGTTGAAAAACCACTTTTTGCACTTGTGTTAGTGTTGAAAAAACCACTTTTCGCACTTGTGTTAGTGTTGACAAACCACTTTTCGCACTTGTGTTGGTGCAGGAAACCACTTTTGCACTTGTATTAGTGTGGAAAAAAACACTTTTTGCACTTGTGATAGTGTTGAAAAACCACTTTTCGCACTTGTGTTAGTGTTGAAAAACCACTTTTCGCACTTGTGTTAGTGTTGAAAAAACACTTTTCGCACTTGTGTTGGTGCAGGAAACCACTTTTGCACTTGTATTAGTGTGGAAAAAACACTTTTCGCACTTGTGTTAGTGTTGAAAAACCACTTTTCGCACTTGTGTTGGTGCAGGAAACCACTTTTGCACTTGTATTAGTGTGGAAAAAGCACTTTTCGCACTTGTGTTAGTGTTGAAAAACCACTTTTCGCACTTGTGTTAGTGTTGAAAAACCACTTTTCGCACTTGTGTTGGTGCAGGAAACCACTTTTGCACTTGTATTAGTGTTGAAAAACCACTTTTCGCACTTGTGTTAGTGTTGAAAAAACACTTTTTGCACTTGTGATAGTGTTGAAAAACCACTTTTCGCACTTGTGTTAGTGTTGAAAAACCACTTTTCGCACTTGTGTTAGTGTTGAAAAACCACTTTTCGCACTTGTGTTGGTGCAGGAAACCACTTTTGCACTTGTATTAGTGTGAAAAAACACTTTTTGCACTTGTGATAGTGTTGAAAAACCACTTTTCGCACTTGTGTTAGTGTTGAAAAAACACTTTTCGCACTTGTGTTAGTGTTGAAAAACCACTTTTCGCACTTGTGTTAGTGTTGAAAAACCACTTTTCGCACTTGTGTTAGTGTTGAAAAACCACTTTTCGCACTTGTGTTTGGTGCAGGAAACCACTTTTGCACTTGTATTAGTGTGGAAAAAACACTTTTCGCACTTGTGTTAGTGTTGAAAAACCACTTTCGCACTTGTGTTAGTGTTGAAAAACCACTTTTCGCACTTGTGTTAGTGTTGAAAAACCACTTTTCGCACTTGTGTTGGTGCAGGAAACCACTTTTGCACTTGTATTAGTGTGGAAAAAGCACTTTTTGCACTTGTGTTAGTGTTGAAAAACCACTTTTCGCACTTGTGTTGGTGCAGGAAACCACTTTTGCACTTGCCTTAGTGTGGAAAAAACACTTTTCGCACTTGTGTTAGTGTTGAAAAACCACTTTTCGCACTCGTGTTAGTGTTGAAAAACCACTTTTCGCACTTGTGTTGGTGCAGGAAACCACTTTTGCACTTGTATTAGTGTGGAAAAAACACTTTTTGCACTTGTGTTAGTGTTGAAAAACCACTTTTCGCACTTGTGTTGGTGCAGGAAACCACTTTTGCACTTGTATTAGTGTGGAAAAACACTTTTCGCATTTGTGTTAGTGTTGAAAAACCACTTTTCGCACTCGTGTTAGTGTT
>NW_027617814.1:0-96182 GCF_964187855.1 Myxine glutinosa
ACACAAGATTTAGAGGCAAACACAGAGTTGAGGCATTCAGCTTTTTCACGTGCGGAGTCAGCCGTGTGGACATTTGAGGTGAGGGAGGGGATGGAGGGGGAACAAACACCAGAAACAGATTTGACCAGACGCCACCAGGATTTGGAAGAGGGAGACAGATAAGAGAGTTCGGTCCTGAGAACGGAGAGATATTGTTTCCCGGCTCACGGTTTGTTCACAGTTTGTTCACGACATTAAAAACATCATTGTCTGAGAGGGTCTGTGGGGGGTTTGAGTGATTGTAGCTCGTGATCCAGGTGAGCTTCAGGACCCACGGTCCTACTTTTATGATTATTATACAAGCTGGGACAGGTAGAAAAGATATGTAACAATAAATGACCAAAGAACAATTATCTTCTTCCTGATGTATTCCTGATGTATATATATATTATACATATGATAAACTCGCTCTTCATACAAAACACCCGCATGACCCTTTATATCTGGATCAAGATTCCCACCCCAGGTAAACAACTCCATGGAGGCACGTCATAGAAATCCCACAGCCGTGAAACCTCCAATCGATAATATAGAAAATAATTATGGATCAAAATGTGATCGAAACACGACAAGATTCACATTAGTTTCCTCAAAGAAATACCATTTCTATTGCGAGCACAATGAATGTCATGACGTCCTGAAAGGTGATTCTCTTACTCACATGGAATGTGAAACGTCCGCACAACGCTCCCTGTTGTTGTCTCTTCCGAACATGTGTCTAAGTTGAAAAAGATTGAAAAGTCAATTTATTGTACATTCCCTGAGGTAGGTATATCCAAAATCAAGTTTTCAAAAGTGCAGATGGGGGTGAATGAAATTATTTACTTCACACGCTTTTACGGGGTGTTTTTCTCCTTCTTTGGTGAATCGTGTGGAGGTGAGGAGTTCAGATCAACGTCTTTGATTGATGATGATGGAATCATCTTTGATTCCCTGAAAAAGAACAGTTTTCTTTCATCCACAGCTTAATACAGTTGTGCTAAACCGGAAAACATGAACACATTCTCGATTTCAACAAATCTTTTCTTTCCTTCAGACACCACAATGACACATAAAACCAGGTAAAATAAAACTAGCGCGGCACTCGGTAGAGCGCATACCTCCAAGCGCATACAAGTGCGTAATGTGGTTTTTCAACACTAACACAAGTGCGAAAAGTGGTTTTTCAACATTAACACATGTGCGAAAAGTGGTTTTTCAACACTATCACAAGTGCCAGAAGTGTTTTTTCCACACTAATACAAGTGCAAAAGTGGTTTCCTGCACCAACACAAGTGCGAAAAGTGGTTTTTCAACACTAACACAAGTGCGAAAAGTGGTTTTTCAACACTATCACAAATGCAAAAAGTGTTTTTTCCACACTAATACAAGTGCAAAAGTGGTTTCCTGCACCAACACAAGTGCGAAAAGTGGTTTTTCAACACTAACACAAGTGCAAAAAGTGTTTTTTCCACACTAATACAAGTGCAAAAGTGGTTTCCTGCACCAACACAAGTGCGAAAAGTGGTTTTTCAACACTAACACAAGTGCAAAAAGTGGTTTTTCAACACTAACACAAGTGCGAAAAGTGGTTTTTCAACACTATCACAAGTGCAAAAAGTGTTTTATCCACACTAATACAAGTGCAAAAGTGGTTTCCTGCACAGTTTCCTGCACAAGTGCAAAATACAAGTGCTAATAATACAAGTGCTAATACAAGTGCTAATACAAGTGCTAATAATACAAGTGCAAAAGTGGTTTCCTGCACCAACACAAGTGCGAAAAGTGGTTTTTCAACACTAACACAAGTGCGAAAAGTGGTTTTTCAACACTAACACAAGTGCGAAAAGTGGTTTTTCAACACTATCACAAGTGCAAAAAGTGTTTTTTCCACACTAATACAAGTGCAAAAGTGGTTTCCTGCACCAACACAAGTGCGAAAAATGGTTTTTCAACACTAACACAAGTGCGAAAAGTGGTTTTTCAACACAAACACAAGTGCGAAAAGTGTTTTTTCCACACTAATACAAGTGCAAAAGTGGTTTCCTGCACCAACACAAGTGCGTAAAGTGGTTTTTCAACACTAACACAAGTGCGAAAAGTGGTTTTTCAACACTATCACAAGTGCAAAAAGTGTTTTTTCCACACTAATACAAGTGCAAAAGTGGTTTCCTGCACCAACACAAGTGCGTAAAGTGGTTTTTCAACACTAACACAAGTGCAAAAAGTGGTTTTTCAACACTAACACATGTGCGAAAAGTGGTTTTTCAACACTATCACAAGTGCAAAAAGTGTTTTTTCCACTCTAATACAAGTGCAAAAGTGGTTTCCTGCACAAACACAAGTGCGAAAAGTGGTTTTTCCACACTAATACAAGTGCAAAAGTGGTTTCCTGCACCAACACAAGTGCGAAAAGTGGTTTTTCAACACTAACACAAGTGCGAAAAGTTGTTTTTCAACACTAACACAAGTGCGAAAAGTGGTTTTTCAACACTATCACAAGTGCAAAAAGTGTTTTTTCCACACTAATACAAGTGCAAAAGTGGTTTCCTGCACCAACACAAGTGCGAAAAGTGGTTTTTCAACACTAACACAAGTGTGAAAAGTGGTTTTTCAACACAAACACAAGTGCGAAAAGTGTTTTTTCCACACTAATACACGTGCAAAAGTGGTTTCCTGCACCAACACAAGTGCGAAAAGTGGTTTTTCAACACTAACACAAGTGCGAAAAGTGGTTTTTCAACACTAACACAAGTGTGAAAAGTGGTTTTTCAACACTATCACAAGTGCAAAAAGTGTTTTTTCCACACTAATACAAGTGCAAAAATGGTTTCCTGCACCAACACAAGTGCGAAAAGTGGTTTTTCAACACTAACACAAGTGCGAAAAGTGGTTTTTCAACACAAACACAAGTGCGAAAAGTGGTTTTTCAACACTATCACAAGTGTGAAAAGTGTTTTTTCCACACTAATACACGTGCAAAAGTGGTTTCCTGCACCAACACAAGTGCGAAAAGTGGTTTTTCAACACTAACACAAGTGCGAAAAGTGTTTTTTCCACACTAAAACAAGTGCAAAAGTGGTTTCCTGCTCCAACACAAGTGCGAAAAGTGGTTTTTCAACACTAACACAAGTGCGAAAAGTGGTTTTTCAACACTAACACAAGTGCGAAAAGTGGTTTTTCAACACTAACACAAGTGCGAAAAGTGCTTTTTCCACACTAATACAAGTGCAAAAGTGGTTTCCTGCACCAACACAAGTGCGAAAAGTGGTTTTTCAACACTAACGCAAGTGCAAAAAGTGGTTTTTCAACACTAACACAAGTGCTAAAAGTGTTTTTTCCACACTAATACAAGTGCAAAAGTGGTTTTCTGCACCAACACAAGTGCGAAAAGTGGTTTTTCAACACTAACACAAGTGCGAAAAGTGGTTTTTCAACACTATCACAAGTGCAAAAAGTGTTTTTTCCACACTAATACAAGTGCAAAAGTGGTTTCCTGCACCAACACAAGTGCAAAAAGTGGTTTTTCAACACTAACACAAGTGCAAAAAGTGGTTTTTCAACACTATCACAAGTGCAAAAAGTGTTTTTTCCACACTAATACAAGTGCAAAAGTGGTTTCCTGCACCAACACAAGTGTGAAAAGTGGTTTTTCAACACTAACACAAGTGCGAAAAGTGGTTTTTCAACACTATCACAAGTGCAAAAAGTGTTTTTTTCACACTAATACAAGTGCAAAAGTGGTTTCCTGCACCAACACAAGTGCGAAAAGTGGTTTTTCAACACTAACACAAGTGCAGAATGTCGTTTTTCAACACTAACACAAGTGCGAAAAGTGGTTTTTCAACACTATCACAAGTGCAAAAAGTGTTTTTTCCACACTAATACAAGTGCAAAAGTGGTTTCTTGCACCAACACAAGTGCGAAAAGTGGTTTTTCAACACTAACACAAGTGCGAAAAGTGGTTTTTCAACACTATCACAAATGCAAAAAGTGTTTTTTCCACACTAATACAAGTGCAAAAGTGGTTTCCTGCACCAACACAAGTGCGAAAAGTGGTTTTTCAACACTAACACAAGTGCAAAAAGTGTTTTTTCCACACTAATACAAGTGCAAAAGTGGTTTCCTGCACCAACACAAGTGCGAAAAGTGGTTTTTCAACACTAACACAAGTGCAAAAAGTGGTTTTTCAACACTAACACAAGTGCGAAAAGTGGTTTTTCAACACTATCACAAGTGCAAAAAGTGTTTTATCCACACTAATACAAGTGCAAAAGTGGTTTCCTGCACAGTTTCCTGCACAAGTGCAAAATACAAGTGCTAATAATACAAGTGCTAATACAAGTGCTAATACAAGTGCTAATAATACAAGTGCAAAAGTGGTTTCCTGCACCAACACAAGTGCGAAAAGTGGTTTTTCAACACTAACACAAGTGCGAAAAGTGGTTTTTCAACACTAACACAAGTGCGAAAAGTGGTTTTTCAACACTATCACAAGTGCAAAAAGTGTTTTTTCCACACTAATACAAGTGCAAAAGTGGTTTCCTGCACCAACACAAGTGCGAAAAATGGTTTTTCAACACTAACACAAGTGCGAAAAGTGGTTTTTCAACACAAACACAAGTGCGAAAAGTGTTTTTTCCACACTAATACAAGTGCAAAAGTGGTTTCCTGCACCAACACAAGTGCGTAAAGTGGTTTTTCAACACTAACACAAGTGCGAAAAGTGGTTTTTCAACACTATCACAAGTGCAAAAAGTGTTTTTTCCACACTAATACAAGTGCAAAAGTGGTTTCCTGCACCAACACAAGTGCGTAAAGTGGTTTTTCAACACTAACACAAGTGCAAAAAGTGGTTTTTCAACACTAACACATGTGCGAAAAGTGGTTTTTCAACACTATCACAAGTGCAAAAAGTGTTTTTTCCACTCTAATACAAGTGCAAAAGTGGTTTCCTGCACCAACACAAGTGCGAAAAGTGGTTTTTCCACACTAATACAAGTGCAAAAGTGGTTTCCTGCACCAACACAAGTGCGAAAAGTGGTTTTTCAACACTAACACAAGTGCGAAAAGTTGTTTTTCAACACTAACACAAGTGCGAAAAGTGGTTTTTCAACACTATCACAAGTGCAAAAAGTGTTTTTTCCACACTAATACAAGTGCAAAAGTGGTTTCCTGCACCAACACAAGTGCGAAAAGTGGTTTTTCAACACTAACACAAGTGTGAAAAGTGGTTTTTCAACACAAACACAAGTGCGAAAAGTGTTTTTTCCACACTAATACACGTGCAAAAGTGGTTTCCTGCACCAACACAAGTGCGAAAAGTGGTTTTTCAACACTAACACAAGTGCGAAAAGTGGTTTTTCAACACTAACACAAGTGTGAAAAGTGGTTTTTCAACACTATCACAAGTGCAAAAAGTGTTTTTTCCACACTAATACAAGTGCAAAAATGGTTTCCTGCACCAACACAAGTGCGAAAAGTGGTTTTTCAACACTAACACAAGTGCGAAAAGTGGTTTTTCAACACAAACACAAGTGCGAAAAGTGGTTTTTCAACACTATCACAAGTGTGAAAAGTGTTTTTTCCACACTAATACACGTGCAAAAGTGGTTTCCTGCACCAACACAAGTGCGAAAAGTGGTTTTTCAACACTAACACAAGTGCGAATAGTGGTTTTTCAACACTATCACAAGTGCAAAAAGTGTTTTTTCCACACTAAAACAAGTGCAAAAGTGGTTTCCTGCTCCAACACAAGTGCGAAAAGTGGTTTTTCAACACTAACACAAGTGCGAAAAGTGGTTTTTCAACACTAACACAAGTGCGAAAAGTGGTTTTTCAACACTAACACAAGTGCGAAAAGTGCTTTTTCCACACTAATACAAGTGCAAAAGTGGTTTCCTGCACCAACACAAGTGCGAAAAGTGGTTTTTCAACACTAACGCAAGTGCAAAAAGTGGTTTTTCAACACTAACACAAGTGCTAAAAGTGTTTTTTCCACACTAATACAAGTGCAAAAGTGGTTTTCTGCACCAACACAAGTGCGAAAAGTGGTTTTTCAACACTAACACAAGTGCGAAAAGTGGTTTTTCAACACTATCACAAGTGCAAAAAGTGTTTTTTCCACACTAATACAAGTGCAAAAGTGGTTTCCTGCACCAACACAAGTGCGAAAAGTGGTTTTTCAACACTAACACAAGTGCGAAAAGTGGTTTTTCAACACTAACACAAGTGCAAAAAGTGTTTTTGCCACACTAATACAAGTGCAAAAGTGGTTTCCTGCACCAACACAAGTGCGAAAAGTGGTTTTTCAACACTATCACAAGTGCGAAAAGTGGTTTTTCAACACTAACACAAGTGCAAAAAGTGGTTTCCTGCACCAACACAAGTGCGTAATGTGGTTTTTCAACACTAACACAAGTGCGAAAAGTGGTTTTTCAACACAATCACAAGTGCAAAAAGTGTTTTTTCCACACTAATACAAGTGCAAAAGTGGTTTCCTGCACCAACACAAGTGCGAAAAGTGGTTTTTCAACACTAACACAAGTGTGAAAAGTGGTTTTTCAACACAAACACAAGTGCGAAAAGTGTTTTTTCCACACTAATACACGTGCAAAAGTGGTTTCCTGCACCAACACAAGTGCGAAAAGTGGTTTTTCAACACTAACACAAGTGCGAAAAGTGGTTTTTCAACACTAACACAAGTGTGAAAAGTGGTTTTTCAACACTATCACAAGTGCAAAAAGTGTTTTTTCCACACTAATACAAGTGCAAAAATGGTTTCCTGCACCAACACAAGTGCGAAAAGTGGTTTTTCATCACTAACACAAGTGCGAAAAGTGGTTTTTCAACACAAACACAAGTGCGAAAAGTGGTTTTTCAACACTATCACATGTGCGAAAAGTGTTTTTTCCACACTAATACACGTACAAAAGTGGTTTCCTGCACCAACACAAGTGCGAAAAGTGGTTTTTCAACACTAACACAAGTGCGAAAAGTGGTATTTCAACACTAACACAAGTGCGAAAAGTGGTTTTTCAACACTATCACAAGTGCAAAAAGTGTTTTTTCCACACTAATACAAGTGCAAAAGTGGTTTCCTGCACTGGTTTGGAACACATGGGGTTTGGAGGGGTTTGGAACACAAGATTTAGAGGCAAACACAGAGTTGAGGCATTCAGCTTTTTCACGTGCGGAGTCAGCCATGTGGACATTTGAGGTGAGGGAGGGGATGGAGGGGGAACAAACACCAGAAACAGATTTGACCAGACGCCACCAGGATTTGGAAGAGGGAGACAGATAAGAGAGTTCGGTCCTGAGAACGGAGAGATATTGTTTCCCGGCTCACGGTTTGTTCACGGTTTGTTCACGACATTAAAAACATCATTGTCTGAGAGGGTCTGTGGGGGGTTTGAGTGATTGTAGCTCGTGATCCAGGTGAGCTTCAGGACCCACGGTCCTACTTTTATGATTATTATACAAGCTGGGACAGGTAGAAAAGATATGTAACAATAAATGACCAAAGAACAATTATCTTCTTCCTGATGTATTCCTGATGTATATATATATTATACATATGATAAACTCGCTCTTCATACAAAACACCCGCATGACCCTTTATATCTGGATCAAGATTCCCACCCCAGGTAAACAACTCCATGGAGGCACGTCATAGAAATCCCACAGCCGTGAAACCTCCAATCGATAATATAGAAAATAATTATGGATCAAAATGTGATCGAAACACGACAAGATTCACATTAGTTTCCTCAAAGAAATACCATTTCTATTGCGAGCACAATGAATGTCATGACGTCCTGAAAGGTGATTCTCTTACTCACATGGAATGTGAAACGTCCGCACAACGCTCCCTGTTGTTGTCTCTTCCGAACATGTGTCTAAGTTGAAAAAGATTGAAAAGTCAATTTATTGTACATTCCCTGAGGTAGGTATATCCAAAATCAAGTTTTCAAAAGTGCAGATGGGGGTGAATGAAATTATTTACTTCACACGCTTTTACGGGGTGTTTTTCTCCTTCTTTGGTGAATCGTGTGGAGGTGAGGAGTTCAGATCAACGTCTTTGATTGATGATGATGGAATCATCTTTGATTCCCTGAAAAAGAACAGTTTTCTTTCATCCACAGCTTAATACAGTTGTGCTAAACCGGAAAACATGAACACATTCTCGATTTCAACAAATCTTTTCTTTCCTTCAGACACCACAATGACACATAAAACCAGGTAAAATAAAACTAGCGCGGCACTCGGTAGAGCGCATACCTCCAAGCGCATACAAGTGCGTAATGTGGTTTTTCAACACTAACACAAGTGCGAAAAGTGGTTTTTCAACATTAACACATGTGCGAAAAGTGGTTTTTCAACACTATCACAAGTGCCAGAAGTGTTTTTTCTACACTAATACAAGTGCAAAAGTGGTTTCCTGCACCAACACAAGTGCGAAAAGTGGTTTTTCAACACTAACACAAGTGCGAAAAGTGGTTTTTCAACACTATCACAAATGCAAAAAGTGTTTTTTCCACACTAATACAAGTGCAAAAGTGGTTTCCTGCACCAACACAAGTGCGAAAAGTGGTTTTTCAACACTAACACAAGTGCAAAAAGTGTTTTTTCCACACTAATACAAGTGCAAAAGTGGTTTCCTGCACCAACACAAGTGCGAAAAGTGGTTTTTCAACACAAACACAAGTGCAAAAAGTGGTTTTTCAACACTAACACAAGTGCGAAAAGTGGTTTTTCAACACTATCACAAGTGCAAAAAGTGTTTTATCCACACTAATACAAGTGCAAAAGTGGTTTCCTGCACAGTTTCCTGCACAAGTGCAAAATACAAGTGCTAATAATACAAGTGCTAATAGAAGTGCTAATACAAGTGCTAATAATACAAGTGCAAAAGTGGTTTCCTGCACCAACACAAGTGCGAAAAGTGGTTTTTCAACACTAACACAAGTGCGAAAAGTGGTTTTTCAACACTAACACAAGTGCGAAAAGTGGTTTTTCAACACTATCACAAGTGCAAAAAGTGTTTTTTCCACACTAATACAAGTGCAAAAGTGGTTTCCTGCACCAACACAAGTGCGAAAAATGGTTTTTCAACACTAACACAAGTGCGAAAAGTGGTTTTTCAACACAAACACAAGTGCGAAAAGTGTTTTTTCCACACTAATACAAGTGCAAAAGTGGTTTCCTGCACCAACACAAGTGCGTAAAGTGGTTTTTCAACACTAACACAAGTGCGAAAAGTGGTTTTTCAACACTATCACAAGTGCAAAAAGTGTTTTTTCCACACTAATACAAGTGCAAAAGTGGTTTCCTGCACCAACACAAGTGCGTAAAGTGGTTTTTCAACACTAACACAAGTGCAAAAAGTGGTTTTTCAACACTAACACATGTGCGAAAAGTGGTTTTTCAACACTATCACAAGTGCAAAAAGTGTTTTTTCCACTCTAATACAAGTGCAAAAGTGGTTTCCTGCACCAACACAAGTGCGAAAAGTGGTTTTTCCACACTAATACAAGTGCAAAAGTGGTTTCCTGCACCAACACAAGTGCGAAAAGTGGTTTTTCAACACTAACACAAGTGCGAAAAGTTGTTTTTCAACACTAACACAAGTGCGAAAAGTGGTTTTTCAACACTATCACAAGTGCAAAAAGTGTTTTTTCCACACTAATACAAGTGCAAAAGTGGTTTCCTGCACCAACACAAGTGCGAAAAGTGGTTTTTCAACACTAACACAAGTGTGAAAAGTGGTTTTTCAACACAAACACAAGTGCGAAAAGTGTTTTTTCCACACTAATACACGTGCAAAAGTGGTTTCCTGCACCAACACAAGTGCGAAAAGTGGTTTTTCAACACTAACACAAGTGCGAAAAGTGGTTTTTCAACACTAACACAAGTGTGAAAAGTGGTTTTTCAACACTATCACAAGTGCAAAAAGTGTTTTTTCCACACTAATACAAGTGCAAAAATGGTTTCCTGCACCAACACAAGTGCGAAAAGTGGTTTTTCAACACTAACACAAGTGCGAAAAGTGGTTTTTCAACACAAACACAAGTGCGAAAAGTGGTTTTTCAACACTATCACAAGTGTGAAAAGTGTTTTTTCCACACTAATACACGTGCAAAAGTGGTTTCCTGCACCAACACAAGTGCGAAAAGTGGTTTTTCAACACTAACACAAGTGCGAATAGTGGTTTTTCAACACTATCACAAGTGCAAAAAGTGTTTTTTCCACACTAAAACAAGTGCAAAAGTGGTTTCCTGCTCCAACACAAGTGCGAAAAGTGGTTTTTCAACACTAACACAAGTGCGAAAAGTGGTTTTTCAACACTAACACAAGTGCGAAAAGTGGTTTTTCAACACTAACACAAGTGCGAAAAGTGCTTTTTCCACACTAATACAAGTGCAAAAGTGGTTTCCTGCACCAACACAAGTGCGAAAAGTGGTTTTTCAACACTAACGCAAGTGCAAAAAGTGGTTTTTCAACACTAACACAAGTGCTAAAAGTGTTTTTTCCACACTAATACAAGTGCAAAAGTGGTTTTCTGCACCAACACAAGTGCGAAAAGTGGTTTTTCAACACTAACACAAGTGCGAAAAGTGGTTTTTCAACACTATCACAAGTGCAAAAAGTGTTTTTTCCACACTAATACAAGTGCAAAAGTGGTTTCCTGCACCAACACAAGTGCGAAAAGTGGTTTTTCAACACTAACACAAGTGCGAAAAGTGGTTTTTCAACACTAACACAAGTGCAAAAAGTGTTTTTGCCACACTAATACAAGTGCAAAAGTGGTTTCCTGCACCAACACAAGTGCGAAAAGTGGTTTTTCAACACTAACACAACTGCGAAAAGTGGTTTTTCAACACTAACACAAGTGCAAAAAGTGGTTTCCTGCACCAACACAAGTGCGTAATGTGGTTTTTCAACACTAACACAAGTGCGAAAAGTGGTTTTTCAACACAATCACAAGTGCAAAAAGTGTTTTTTCCACACTAATACAAGTGCAAAAGTGGTTTCCTGCACCAACACAAGTGCGAAAAGTGGTTTTTCAACACTAACACAAGTGTGAAAAGTGGTTTTTCAACACAAACACAAGTGCGAAAAGTGTTTTTTCCACACTAATACACGTGCAAAAGTGGTTTCCTGCACCAACACAAGTGCGAAAAGTGGTTTTTCAACACTAACACAAGTGCGAAAAGTGGTTTTTCAACACTAACACAAGTGTGAAAAGTGGTTTTTCAACACTATCACAAGTGCAAAAAGTGTTTTTTCCACACTAATACAAGTGCAAAAATGGTTTCCTGCACCAACACAAGTGCGAAAAGTGGTTTTTCATCACTAACACAAGTGCGAAAAGTGGTTTTTCAACACAAACACAAGTGCGAAAAGTGGTTTTTCAACACTATCACATGTGCGAAAAGTGTTTTTTCCACACTAATACACGTACAAAAGTGGTTTCCTGCACCAACACAAGTGCGAAAAGTGGTTTTTCAACACTAACACAAGTGCGAAAAGTGGTATTTCAACACTAACACAAGTGCGAAAAGTGGTTTTTCAACACTATCACAAGTGCAAAAAGTGTTTTTTCCACACTAATACAAGTGCAAAAGTGGTTTCCTGCACTGGTTTGGAACACATGGGGTTTGGAGGGGTTTGGAACACAAGATTTAGAGGCAAACACAGAGTTGAGGCATTCAGCTTTTTCACGTGCGGAGTCAGCCATGTGGACATTTGAGGTGAGGGAGGGGATGGAGGGGGAACAAACACCAGAAACAGATTTGACCAGACGCCACCAGGATTTGGAAGAGGGAGACAGATAAGAGAGTTCGGTCCTGAGAACGGAGAGATATTGTTTCCCGGCTCACGGTTTGTTCACGGTTTGTTCACGACATTAAAAACATCATTGTCTGAGAGGGTCTGTGGGGGGTTTGAGTGATTGTAGCTCGTGATCCAGGTGAGCTTCAGGACCCACGGTCCTACTTTTATGATTATTATACAAGCTGGGACAGGTAGAAAAGATATGTAACAATAAATGACCAAAGAACAATTATCTTCTTCCTGATGTATTCCTGATGTATATATATTGTTACAGATACGACTTTGATGGTATGGTGGGCCGAGCGGGATGGCCGCCGTATCCGTACAAGTTACCCGATTGTGCCCGAATGTTGACTAATCGCGCTACGCTGGCTCAATAGGAAAGAGAAGACACCCGGCTGGGCTATAATGACACAATACGACACCAGGGTTTCGATTTTCAAGTATATTCGTACGGAAAAAGGTTAGATTACAGGGGCTAGAGGTATATTACAGGAAGACAGGCACTTAGACACACTCTTATATTATCCCCGGACAGACGACAGACACACGGGACAAAATGCTGACTCACACGGGGGTTGATGAAAAGGGGAGGCAGGTCGCGATGGCTCAGGTGCACCTGGCTCAGGGACAGAATCACGTACGGTGGTGTCCAGAGATGCGTGAAGGTATCACAGCGCTTGTGGGTCGCGACTTTGGTCTCAAGCTGGGGAGGTCGCTCAGCGCTCGGGAGGGTGGCGTCTTTTCCTTCCAAGCTCGGGGCGCATCTCTCCTTTCGTCCGGCGCGGGGCCGCGTATATATCCGGCGGGGAGTCACACGCCCTCGGCTCGTTAGCGCCGCCCCAGATGGCATCGGCCCATGGCTTCTCATTGGGTGCGGGGGTTACCGGCTCCGCCCTTGACGAGGGGCCGACAGGGAGCCCCTTCGTGGTAACCCCGTGGAGCGCGTGGTCAATGGTGGCTAACCGAGCCGGAAGGAGGACGCCCACTCCCCATGCCGTCACCGCGCCGCCCCCCTCTTTTGTTGTTGTTGTTGTAGTTGGCGCTTCTTCATGGGGAAGAGATGCGGAGAGGTATGGGGAGGTCCTAAACTTCCTAACAGGTGCCATATAATCACATTCTGGTGCAACGAAGAGTCATAATTAATGGAAACAAGTCCTTAACTGACATAGATTAAGAATAACTAGCAAGATGTCCTATAATTGTCTACGTGTGGTGCGGGGGACCTGGGCACGACATTTAATGGGGGGATGAAGGGGAAGATCGGCTCTAATGGGTGTTGTTTACAGACAATGGGACTAGGGAATGGGGTAAGGGAGAGTTGGGGAGTATCGGAGAAAATAGGGGAATATTTACAAGCGGATATGGAGGCCAAATTCCATATTCGCAACATTGCACCCTTCTCTACCCTCGGGGCGTCCCGACCCGATAAATTTTTACCTACTTTAGTGTGGCACGCAATGTAGTTCCCTCTACTATTAACTCTACCCTGAGTGCGACAGTTTTACAGATATTCACAAATGAGTAAATATGTCCCCCTGCGACGTTGCACCCTTCTCCTCACAGAAACACACCCACAGGATAACCGAATCCGGAAAGAATTCTCAAACTAAACATACAGCCGGTAGGGAGCATTATTTACAGGATTACGCTGATATCTACACTACGATCCAGGACCTGTCTTTGGAGGAACACATGCAGATGTTATGCATAGAGAGAGCGCGCTTGCCAGCATCGATACACCAACCCACGAGTGCTCTGTGGCCGACGGCCTTTAATAACGTGCAGAGCACCCTTCCCGAGCATCAAAAGCACCACCCCACCACCAATCGGTGCAGTCACCATTGTTCATTGGAATAAAAATAACTTCAACAACCCCTAACCCTGCAGGTGTCTCTTGCTCTTCTTGTGGTGCACTTGGTGGTGTTAACTATTAGTGGTTCACCTGTATGGCATAGGTGCCACGTTGATCCATAGGTCCATCCCCGGGTGGTGCTTGGCCGCAAACGAACTGCGGTCCATTGTGGGTGGCCACAAACATTGCGGTCCATATGGTGTACCGATCCAGGCAGCGAACAGCGAAAGTGCAGGCCCACAACTGCGCAGCCAGCACCTCTCTCTCCTCTCTCTCTACCCCAAAGCCAGATCCTCGGAGGTGGGAGACAAAAGAAGAAGACAAGTGAGTAAGGTGGTAAGGGCGCAAAAGTGCACGCAATGTAAGGTGATGCACACTGGGGGCACATGGGAACCAGGTGAGACAGGTACGTTCCTATCGTACGCCCCCCCCCCACCAGGTAACCTACATGGCCCCTCCCTTACCCCTTACTGCATCCACACAACACAACACTACTCATAAACATCTACTTTACAAATCAACAAACATCCCTACTGTCTTCCCCGTTCCTCCCATATACCAAATTCGTCTTCTCTCCCTCCTAACCAATCAAATTTGCCATTTTCAACTCTCATCAAAATTTGCCATCTCCAACTGAACATCAAAATTTGCCATTACCAATTCATCATCAGTCCCTCCTAGGGAGGGAGAGATGGAATCACCCCAATGTCTCATCCACGTCGTGATGCGTCTCACAAATCCTCACAGCAATCTCATTTCCTGCACAAAACAAAGAAAACACAGGTGTGGAGTCATCATCATCACCACAGGTAAGTGGCTGCGTATGGTGCGACAGGTTCATCAATCCTAACTATCTCCTAAATGACTTTAACAACTTTACACTACCCGGGGTCTTCCTCCGGCCAAACCATTGGCCCTCTTACACTATGGGTTCTAAAAACCAATTCCCATTGGCCAAACTGTGGTGCTCTTCAATTTGGGGTCTCACTCCCCCGATTCATCTCCCGGTGCCCTCGTACAATTTCTGGGCTGCGACGTGTACCTCTCCCAGTGGGTCTACCCACCTGCACACCTCCACCACTGCAGTTGCCTCCGAGCTTACCTGCTCCTTACCCTAACCTAACTACCAGGGGAAGGCCCTCTGGCTCTCTCCCCACTCCGTGCCCTCTCTGGCACTGGGCTGCCCGATCCACACCCGGGATCCTCAGGCACCCACTCACAACTACCGGCTCCCAGAGCCCACCTGCGGCCTCACCTGGCCGACATCCTCACAGTGGTGGAGTGCCCAACCAACTACACACACTAACAGGCTACACGCCCAGCCATTTCCACAACACTAATGCACCCATCCACAACACCATTCTGCAACCGCACCACAAATGCCAATATCCAACCACAATTTACCTGCACCCTCTACCTAACACTTACACTACCCGCCCCGGGTGCTCGTGAAAGGGGTCCACTCTTCCCCCATCCACACCTTCGCACCATGCACACCACTCCGTACCACTCACTCCAACTCTCTCCACACACCTGTACCTGCACACCTGTGCTCTCACACCTGGTGCCACCTGCACCCTTCTCTCCCCAAGCGCATTCGCGCTGATCCACAACACTCACTACTCATACACTACTCCACACACCTGTCCAGTTGCACACCTGTGCAATCACACCTGTTCAATCCTCACACACACAGCATCATCTCAGCTAACTACTCCCTTCTGAAACTTGCGCTTCCCAGTCGTCCCTTTAAACTATTGCGCTCCCTCGTCATTATCATCCATACTAATCTACCTGCGTCCCCACTACAGGTATCAGTCACTAACTAAACTTAACGTTACCTAAGGTCATCTTCGCTAGATCCCTACACACCATATCCTAACCCACCCGGGCTAGTTTTCACTGCCATACACCCCATAATCTATTGCTCCTTTGCCCCCCCACATGGGAAGGATGGTGGATTTGCCATCCCACCACATCGGGGGTCTCTCACTACCAATTTTGCACATCAAATTTCAACAAATCAAAAATTTGGCCAATCACTGCCCATCATCTGCCAATCACTACTGCCAATCCTTGGCCAATCATCAAATTTTGTTTTTCTCTAATTTTGGGGCCAAAACACTAACCTCATCACCCAGTCGACTCACTAATACCTCTCGGTGCGCCAATCCCTGTCCAAAGCCCGGCTTCGTAAAGCCAAGCAATGGATGCTGGTTGTTTTGTGCCAGCGGCTGGATGCGTCCGGCACTCGGTGCAGGGACGGGGGCTTACCCGGGCCGAGATCCCACGCATCACCTCGGCGTGGAGCCATCCAATGTCCCGATCTCGACCTGCCGGAATGCCTCAACAAAAGGTGGTCGCCATGACGACCCTTTCTATCGGGCTGCCAGCTCCGCCTAGTGGAGCCTGGACGCGGCCGTTCAAAGCGAGGCCCGGCACGCACCGAGGGCCTGCTTCGGCTAAAAGTCGCTCTAACCTCTAACCCGTGTAACGTCGATGCTTCACCTGGACGCTTACACCCCGCAGCCCGTTCCTTGCTCACACATCCAGCTGTGCCCATGCTCCTCGTACCGTTCCTTACACACCCAGGCACACCCATTCCACTCACAGCCTTGGTCACACACCTGACCACCGAACACTTTGGCACACATTCGTTGGTAGCACACCTCACCAAAACACCTCTTCGCGCCCCCTCCTCTGTCACCTCCTCTGTGACAATCACAGGTGTGCTCTCATTCGCACACCCAACCACGTGCCTCACCACCAACTCCAGCGTGCATTCCCACTCACGCTCTACCATTCCAGGTGTGCATCCTTCCATCCCAGGTGTACATCCTCGCTCACCTGTCACAACTAACTCACGCTCCATGTCACTCTCACTACTTTCACCTCCATTCCTGACAGCGCACTCACCCTTACTCTTGACAGCACACTCTTTCCTCATGCACCTGTCCGTCACACACCTTTCTCGCGCACACTCTCCCGTTACACCCTCTGTAACACTCACCACACCGCGCTTCCATGTGCTCCCTCGCACACGCGCTACGACCGACTCACTCTCGCCAGCACACTCACTCCTTGGCACGCACTTTTTCCTCACACACCCCAGAGTCGGACTTTCTTGCACACCTGCATTTTCGCACACCAGACCTGTCGCACACTTCACCAACGGCCTCTCACGAACACCCGGGTCTATCTCGACCCCCAAGCCTCTTAAATCACCTGGCGCATCATACGCACGACCATATTGGTCACCACTTACACCGGGTCCTCTTCCTCTTCGCTTCTCCTCCATCACCTGCGAATCCCTCATCCGGTTAATGAGCACATCATCACGATCCAAACACAGACTTTGGACCAATTCTTTTATCTCCTCTTTTATCTCTTTCTTATCCCCTCTCCGTCGCTTCTTAATTTCGCTCATCCCTTCTTCCACTTCTTCTAATTTGTGCTTCACCTCTTTTATTCCCCGGTACGTCTCCTCAAGCTCGTCCTCCAAGGCTACCTTGACCGTTTCCATGTGCGTCCTCACCTGCCGGTCCTTCGTCTCCATTACCTCTACCACCTCGTCCAACCTCGTTGTCAGTCCCTCACGTACCATCTGACATTCCCTCTTCGTCGCTATCAAGTCGTCTTTTAGTTCTTTCTGTGTCACTTTTAACCCTCCTAATACCGCAGTGTTCCTTTGAACCTGCTCCGTTAGTTCTTTTTGTCCCTCCGTCAGCTGTTCCACCTCCTGCGTCAGGACCTCTATGCCCCCCTGTAACTTTACAGTCCCCTTTCTCACCTCCTTCTCCATGTGCTCCCTACAGTGCCTCACCTCCTCGCGCACTCCTCCGACCTCCTCACTCACTCCTCTTCTGATCTGCTCTCCCATCACTTGCATCTCCTGCCCAGATGCCACCCTCATCTGCTCCATTTCCTCCCTGTGAGCATCCAGTTTGGTTTCTACCCCCATTCTGACCCCCTCTATCTGCTGCCCCATTTGGTTAACTTCCCTTTCCGCTTGGTCCCTCATGTCCCTCAATTTGCCTTCCATACTGTTTTCTAACCCCTCTAACCCATTTTTCACTCCCTCTATCTGATTCTCCTGGGCAGCCATTCTGTTTTCTACCCCCATTAACCCATTTTTCACTTCTTTTATCCCGTTGTCTAACCCCTCAAATTTCTTGTCTAACTCCTTAAAATTATTGTCTAACTTCTCACCGGTACCCCTCGCTTCGTCCCTCATTACCCCCATTTGGTTTCCCATTACCCCCATTTGGTTTTCCAACCGCTCACCCAATCGCTCATTATTAGCCCTCGTTTCCTCCCTCATTTTCTCGCTATTCTGGGCCATAAGGGCCTTCATTTGTATGAAAAAAAGGCCCCAATCCATCGGGGGCGCTGCCACGGTCGCTGGCGCGGTGATCAGCGAGGCGCCATTTTGCGCGCCCGCTTCTTCGTGCGTGACGGCGCTATTTTGCGAACCTGCCGCCCTCACTGCTTCGCTCTCCTCCTGTCCCTCATTTTGGTCCTGGATCGACCCTACCTCACTCTCCCCTACCGGACCCCAGCCGTCTTGATCCGCCATAGCGCGACTTGCAAAATTCGAGTTTCGTAAAACAAAACAAATTTCGGCCGCTCCAAATTTTGACCAAATTTTTTTTTTTTTCCTCTATTCGTTTTTTTTTTTTTTTTTTCTTCAAAATTTGGTCGGGCCTCGAATCCCACTCCTGACACCAATTGTTACAGATACGACTTTGATGGTATGGTGGGCCGAGCGGGATGGCCGCCGTATCCGTACAAGTTACCCGATTGTGCCCGAATGTTGACTAATCGCGCTACGCTGGCTCAATAGGAAAGAGAAGACACCCGGCTGGGCTATAATGACACAATACGACACCAGGGTTTCGATTTTCAAGTATATTCGTACGGAAAAAGGTTAGATTACAGGGGCTAGAGGTATATTACAGGAAGACAGGCACTTAGACACACTCTTATATTATCCCCGGACAGACGACAGACACACGGGACAAAATGCTGACTCACACGGGGGTTGATGAAAAGGGGAGGCAGGTCGCGATGGCTCAGGTGCACCTGGCTCAGGGACAGAATCACGTACGGTGGTGTCCAGAGATGCGTGAAGGTATCACAGCGCTTGTGGGTCGCGACTTTGGTCTCAAGCTGGGGAGGTCGCTCAGCGCTCGGGAGGGTGGCGTCTTTTCCTTCCAAGCTCGGGGCGCATCTCTCCTTTCGTCCGGCGCGGGGCCGCGTATATATCCGGCGGGGAGTCACACGCCCTCGGCTCGTTAGCGCCGCCCCAGATGGCATCGGCCCATGGCTTCTCATTGGGTGCGGGGGTTACCGGCTCCGCCCTTGACGAGGGGCCGACAGGGAGCCCCTTCGTGGTAACCCCGTGGAGCGCGTGGTCAATGGTGGCTAACCGAGCCGGAAGGAGGACGCCCACTCCCCATGCCGTCACCGCGCCGCCCCCCTCTTTTGTTGTTGTTGTTGTAGTTGGCGCTTCTTCATGGGGAAGAGATGCGGAGAGGTATGGGGAGGTCCTAAACTTCCTAACAGGTGCCATATAATCACATTCTGGTGCAACGAAGAGTCATAATTAATGGAAACAAGTCCTTAACTGACATAGATTAAGAATAACTAGCAAGATGTCCTATAATTGTCTACGTGTGGTGCGGGGGACCTGGGCACGACATTTAATGGGGGGATGAAGGGGAAGATCGGCTCTAATGGGTGTTGTTTACAGACAATGGGACTAGGGAATGGGGTAAGGGAGAGTTGGGGAGTATCGGAGAAAATAGGGGAATATTTACAAGCGGATATGGAGGCCAAATTCCATATTCGCAACAATATATTATACATATGATAAACTCGCTCTTCATACAAAACACCCGCATGACCCTTTATATCTGGATCAAGATTCCCACCCCAGGTAAACAACTCCATGGAGGCACGTCATAGAAATCCCACAGCCGTGAAACCTCCAATCGATAATATAGAAAATAATTATGGATCAAAATGTGATCGAAACACGACAAGATTCACATTAGTTTCCTCAAAGAAATACCATTTCTATTGCGAGCACAATGAATGTCATGACGTCCTGAAAGGTGATTCTCTTACTCACATGGAATGTGAAACGTCCGCACAACGCTCCCTGTTGTTGTCTCTTCCGAACATGTGTCTAAGTTGAAAAAGATTGAAAAGTCAATTTATTGTACATTCCCTGAGGTAGGTATATCCAAAATCAAGTTTTCAAAAGTGCAGATGGGGGTGAATGAAATTATTTACTTCACACGCTTTTACGGGGTGTTTTTCTCCTTCTTTGGTGAATCGTGTGGAGGTGAGGAGTTCAGATCAACGTCTTTGATTGATGATGATGGAATCATCTTTGATTCCCTGAAAAAGAACAGTTTTCTTTCATCCACAGCTTAATACAGTTGTGCTAAACCGGAAAACATGAACACATTCTCGATTTCAACAAATCTTTTCTTTCCTTCAGACACCACAATGACACATAAAACCAGGTAAAATAAAACTAGCGCGGCACTCGGTAGAGCGCATACCTCCAAGCGCATACAAGTGCGTAATGTGGTTTTTCAACACTAACACAAGTGCGAAAAGTGGTTTTTCAACATTAACACATGTGCGAAAAGTGGTTTTTCAACACTATCACAAGTGCCAGAAGTGTTTTTTCCACACTAATACAAGTGCAAAAGTGGTTTCCTGCACCAACACAAGTGCGAAAAGTGGTTTTTCAACACTAACACAAGTGCGAAAAGTGGTTTTTCAACACTAACACAAGTGCGAAAAGTGGTTTTTCAACACTATCACAAGTGCAAAAAGTGTTTTTTCCACACTAATACAAGTGCAAAAGTGGTTTCCTGCACCAACACAAGTGCGAAAAGTGGTTTTTCAACACTAACACAAGTGCGAAAAGTTGTTTTTCAACACTAACACAAGTGCGAAAAGTGGTTTTTCAACACTATCACAAGTGCAAAAAGTGTTTTTTCCACACTAATACAAGTGCAAAAGTGGTTTCCTGCACCAACACAAGTGTGAAAAGTGGTTTTTCAACACTAACACAAGTGTGAAAAGTGGTTTTTCAACACAAACACAAGTGCGAAAAGTGTTTTTTCCACACTAATACACGTGCAAAAATGGTTTCCTACACCAACACAAGTGCGAAAAGTGGTTTTTCAACACTAACACAAGTGCTAAAAGTGGTTTTTCAACACTAACACAAGTGTGAAAAGTGGTTTTTCAACACTATCACAAGTGCAAAAAGTGTTTTTTCCACACTAATACAAGTGCAAAAATGGTTTCCTGCACCAACACAAGTGCGAAAAGTGGTTTTTCAACACAAACACAAGTGCGAAAAGTGGTTTTTCAACACTATCACAAGTGCGAAAAGTGTTTTTTCCACACTAATACACGTGCAAAAGTGGTTTCCTGCACCAACACAAGTGCGAAAAGTGGTTTTTCAACACTAACACAAGTGCGAAAAGTGGTTTTTCAACACTAACACAAGTGCGAAAAGTGGTTTTTCAACAATATCACAAGTGCAAAAAGTGTTTTTTCCACACTAATACAAGTGCAAAAGTGGTTTCCTGCACCAACACAAGTGCGAAAAGTGGTTTTTCAACACTAACACAAGTGCGAAAAGTGGTTTTTCAACACTATCACAAGTGCAAAAAGTGTTTTTTCCACACTAATGCAAGTGCAAAAGTGGTTTCCTGCACCAACACAAGTGCAAAAAGTGGTCTTTCAACTAACACAAGTGCGAAAAGTGGTTTTTCAACACTATCACAAGTGCAAAAAGTGTTTTTTCCACACTAATACAAGTGCAAAAGTGGTTTCCTGCACCAACACAAGTGTGAAAAGTCGTTTTTCAACACTAACACAAGTGCGAAAAGTGGTTTTTCAACACTATCACAAGTGCAAAAAGTGTTTTTTTCACACTAATACAAGTGCAAAAGTGGTTTCCTGCACCAACACAAGTGCGAAAAGTGGTTTTTCAACACTAACACAAGTGCGAAAAGTGGTTTTTCAACACTATCACAAATGCAAAAAGTGTTTTTTCCACACTAATACAAGTGCAAAAGTGGTTTCCTGCACCAACACAAGTGCGAAAAGTGGTTTTTCAACACTAACACAAGTGCAAAAAGTGTTTTTTCCACACTAATACAAGTGCAAAAGTTGTTTCCTGCACCAACACAAGTGCGAAAAGTGGTTTTTCAACACTAACACAAGTGCAAAAAGTGGTTTTTCAACACTAACACAAGTGTGAAAAGTGGTTTTTCAACACTATCACAAGTGCAAAAAGTGTTTTTTCCACACTAATACAAGTGCAAAAGTGGTTTCCTGCACCAACACAAGTGCAAAAAGTGGTTTTTCAACACTAACACAAGTGTGAAAAGTGGTTTTTCAACACTAACACATGTGCGAAAAGTGGTTTTTCAACACTATCACAAGTGCAAAAAGTGTTTTTTCCACACTAATACAAGTGCAAAAGTGGTTTCCTGCACCAACACAAGTGCGAAAAGTGGTTTTTCAACACTAACACAAGTGCGAAAAGTGGTTTTTCAACACTAACACAAGTGCGAAAAGTGGTTTTTCAACACTATCACAAGTGCAAAAAGTGTTTTTTCCACACTAATACAAGTGCAAAAGTGGTTTCCTGCACCAACACAAGTGCGAAAAGTGGTTTTTCAACACTAACACAAGTGCGAAAAGTGGTTTTTCAACACAAACACAAGTGCGAAAAGTGTTTTTTCCACACTAATACAAGTGCAAAAGTGGTTTCCTGCACCAACACAAGTGCGTAAAGTGGTTTTTCAACACTAACACAAGTGCGAAAAGTGGTTTTTCAACACTATCACAAGTGCAAAAAGTGTTTTTTCCACACTAATACAAGTGCAAAAGTGGTTTCCTACACCAACACAAGTGCATAAAGTGGTTTTTCAACACTAACACAAGTGCAAAAAGTGGTTTTTCAACACTAACACATGTGCGAAAAGTGGTTTTTCAACACTATCACAAGTGCAAAAAGTGTTTTTTCCACTCTAATACAAGTGCAAAAGTGGTTTCCTGCACCAACACAAGTGCGAAAAGTGGTTTTTCCACACTAATACAAGTGCAAAAGTGGTTTCCTGCACCAACACAAGTGCGAAAAGTGGTTTTTCAACACTAACACAAGTGCGAAAAGTTGTTTTTCAACACTAACACAAGTGCGAAAAGTGGTTTTTCAACACTATCACAAGTGCAAAAAGTGTTTTTTCCACACTAATACAAGTGCAAAAGTGGTTTCCTGCACCAACACAAGTGCGAAAAGTGGTTTTTCAACATTAACACAAGTGTGAAAAGTGGTTTTTCAACACAAACACAAGTGCGAAAAGTGTTTTTTCCACACTAATACACGTGCAAAAGTGGTTTCCTGCACCAACACAAGTGCGAAAAGTGGTTTTTCAACACTAACACAAGTGCGAAAAGTGGTTTTTCAACACTAACACAAGTGTAAAAAGTGGTTTTTCAACACTATCACAAGTGCAAAAAGTGTTTTTTCCACACTAATACAAGTGCAAAAATGGTTTCCTGCACCAACACAAGTGCGAAAAGTGGTTTTTCATCACTAACACAAGTGCGAAAAGTGGTTTTTCAACACAAACACAAGTGCGAAAAGTGGTTTTTCAACACTATCACAAGTGTGAAAAGTATTTTTTCCACACTCATACACGTGCAAAAGTGGTTTCCTGCACCAACACAAGTGCGAAAAGTGGTTTTTCAACACTAACACAAGTGCGAATAGTGGTTTTTCAACACTATCACAAGTGCAAAAAGTGTTTTTTCCACACTAAAACAAGTGCAAAAGTGGTTTCCTGCACCAACACAAGTGCGAAAAGTGGTTTTTCAACACTAACACAAGTGCGAAAAGTGGTTTTTCAACAATAACACAAGTGCGAAAAGTGGTTTTTCAACACTAACACAAGTGCGAAAAGTGGTTTTTCAACACTATCACAAGTGCAAAAAGTGTTTTTTCCACACTAATACAAGTGCAAAAATGGTTTCCTGCACCAACACAAGTGCGAAAAGTGGTTTTTCATCACTAACACAAGTGCGAAAAGTGGTTTCCTGCACCAACACAAGTGCGAAAAGTGGTTTTTCAACACTAACACAAGTGCAAAAAGTGTTTTTTCCACACTAATACAAGTGCAAAAGTGGTTTCCTGCACCAACACAAGTGCGAAAAGTGGTTTTTCAACACTAACACAAGTGCGAAAAGTGGTTTTTCAACACTAACACAAGTGCGAAAAGTGGTTTTTCAACACTATCACAAATGCAAAAAGTGTTTTTTCCACACTAATACAAGTGCAAAAGTGGTTTCCTGCACCAACACAAGTGCGAAAAGTGGTTTTTCAACACTAACACAAGTGCGAAAAGTGGTTTTTCAACACTAACACATGTGCGAAAAGTGGTTTTTCAACACTATCACAAGTGCAAAAAGTGTTTTTTCCACACTAATACAAGTGCAAAAGTGGTTTCCTGCACCAAAACAAGTGCGAAAAGTGGTTTTTCAACACTAACACAAGTGCGAAAAGTGGTTTTTCAACACTAACACAAGTGCGAAAAGTGGTTTTTCAACACTATCACAAGTGCAAAAAGTGTTTTTTCCACACTAATACAAGTGCAAAAGTGGTTTCCTGCACCAACACAAGTGCGAAAAGTGGTTTTTCAACACTAACACAAGTGCGAAAAGTGGTTTTTCAACACAAACACAAGTGCGAAAAGTGTTTTTTCCACACTATTACAAGTGCAAAAGTGGTTTCCTGCACCAACACAAGTGCGTAAAGTGGTTTTTCAACACTAACACAAGTGCAAAAAGTGGTTTTTCAACACTATCACAAGTGCAAAAAGTGTTTTTTCCACACTAATACAAGTGCAAAAGTGGTTTCCTGCACCAACACAAGTGCGAAAAGTGGTTTTTCAACACTAACACAAGTGCGAAAAGTGGTTTTTCAACATTAACACATGTGTGAAAAGTGGTTTTTCAACACTATCACAAGTGCAAAAAGTGTTTTTTCCACACTAATACAAGTGCAAAAGTGGTTTCCTGCACCAACACAAGTGCGAAAAGTGGTTTTTCAACACTAACACAAGTGCGAAAAGTGGTTTTTCAACACTAACACAAGTGGGAAAAGTGGTTTTTCAACACTATCACAAGTGCAAAAAGTGTTTTTTCCACACTAATACAAGTGCAAAAGTGGTTTCCTGCACCAACACAAGTGCGAAGAGTGGTTTTTCAACACTAACACAAGTGCGAAAAGTTGTTTTTCAACACTAACACAAGTGCGAAAAGTGGTTTTTCAACACTATCACAAGTGCAAAAAGTGTTTTTTCCACACTAATACAAGTGCAAAAGTGGTTTCCTGCACCAACACAAGTGTGAAAAGTGGTTTTTCAACACTAACACAAGTGTGAAAAGTGGTTTTTCAACACAAACACAAGTGCGAAAAGTGTTTTTTCCACACTAATACACGTGCAAAAGTGGTTTCCTACACCAACACAAGTGCGAAAAGTGGTTTTTCAACACTAACACAAGTGCGAAAAGTGGTTTTTCAACACTAACACAAGTGTGAAAAGTGGTTTTTCAACACTAACACAAGTGTGAAAAGTGGTTTTTCAACACTATCACAAGTGCAAAAAGTGTTTTTTCCACACTAATACAAGTGCAAAAATGGTTTTCTGCACCAACACAAGTGCGAAAAGTGGTTTTTCATCACTAACACAAGTGCGAAAAGTGGTTTTTCAACACAAACACAAGTGCGAAAAGTGGTTTTTCAACACTATCACAAGTGCGAAAAGTGTTTTTTCCACACTAATACACGTGCAAAAGTGGTTTCCTGCACCAACACAAGTGCGAAAAGTGGTTTTTCAACACTAACACAAGTGCGAAAAGTGGTTGGTTTTTCAACACTAACACAAGTGCGAAAAGTGGTTTTTAAACAATATCACAAGTGCAAAAAGTGTTTTCTCCACACTAATACAAGTGCAAAAGTGGTTTCCTGCACCAACACAAGTGCGAAAAGTGGTTTTTCAACACTAACACAAGTGCGAAAAGTGGTTTTTCAACACTATCACAAGTGCAAAAAGTGTTTTTTCCACACTAATGCAAGTGCAAAAGTGGTTTCCTGCACCAACACAAGTGCAAAAAGTGGTTTTTCAACACTAACACAAGTGCGAAAAGTGGTTTTTCAACACTTTCACAAGTGCAAAAAGTGTTTTTTCCACACTAATACAAGTGCAAAAGTGGTTTCCTGCACCAACACAAGTGTGAAAAGTGGTTTTTCAACACTAACACAAGTGCGAAAAGTGGTTTTTCAACACTATCACAAGTGCAAAAAGTGTTTTTTTCACACTAATACAAGTGCAAAAGTGGTTTCCTGCACCAACACAAGTGCGAAAAGTGGTTTTTCAACACTAACACAAGTGCAGAAAGTCGTTTTTCAACACTAACACAAGTGCGAAAAGTGGTTTTTCAACACTATCACAAGTGCAAAAAGTGTTTTTTCCACACTAATACAAGTGCAAAAGTGGTTTCTTGCACCAACACAAGTGCGAAAAGTGGTTTTTCAACACTAACACAAGTGCGAAAAGTGGTTTTTCAACACTATCACAAATGCAAAAAGTGTTTTTTCCACACTAATACAAGTGCAAAAGTGGTTTCCTGCACCAACACAAGTGCGAAAAGTGGTTTTTCAACACTAACACAAGTGCAAAAAGTGTTTTTTCCACACTAATACAAGTGCAAAAGTGGTTTCCTGCACCAACACAAGTGTGAAAAGTGGTTTTTCAACACTAACACAAGTGCAAAAAGTGGTTTTTCAACACTAACACAAGTGCGAAAAGTGGTTTTTCAACACTATCACAAGTGCAAAAAGTGTTTTTTCCACACTAATACAAGTGCAAAAGTGGTTTCCTGCACCAACACAAGTGCAAAAAGTGGTTTTTCAACACTAACACAAGTGTGAAAAGTGTTTTTTCAACACTAACACATGTGCGAAAAGTGGTTTTTCAACACTATCACAAGTGCAAAAAGTGTTTTTTCCACACTAATACAAGTGCAAAAGTGGTTTCCTGCACCAACACAAGTGCGAAAAGTGGTTTTTCAACACTAACACAAGTGCGAAAAGTGGTTTTTCAACACTAACACAAGTGCGAAAAGTGGTTTTTCAACACTATCACAAGTGCAAAAAGTGTTTTTTCCACACTAATACAAGTGCAAAAGTGGTTTCCTGCACCAACACAAGTGCGAAAAGTGGTTTTTCAACACTAACACAAGTGCAAAAAGTGGTTTTTCAACACAAACACAAGTGCGAAAAGTGTTTTTTCCACACTAATACAAGTGCAAAAGTGGTTTCCTGCACCAACACAAGTGCGTAAAGTGGTTTTTCAACACTAACACAAGTGCGAAAAGTGGTTTTTCAACACTATCACAAGTGCAAAAAGTGTTTTTTCCACACTAATACAAGTGCAAAAGTGGTTTCCTGCACCAACACAAGTGCATAAAGTGGTTTTTCAACACTAACACAAGTGCAAAAAGTGGTTTTTCAACACTAACACATGTGCGAAAAGTGGTTTTTCAACACTATCACAAGTGCAAAAAGTGTTTTTTCCACTCTAATCCAAGTGCAAAAGTGGTTTCCTGCACCAACACAAGTGCGAAAAGTGGTTTTTCCACACTAATACAAGTGCAAAAGTGGTTTCCTGCACCAACACAAGTGCGAAAAGTGGTTTTTCAACAATAACACAAGTGCGAAAAGTTGTTTTTCAACACTAACACAAGTGCGAAAAGTGGTTTTTCAACACTATCACAAGTGCAAAAAGTGTTTTTTCCACACTAATATAAGTGCAAAAGTGGTTTCTTGCACCAACACAAGTGCGAAAAGTGGTTTTTCAACACTAACACAAGTGTGAAAAGTGGTTTTTCAACACAAACACAAGTGCAAAAAGTGTTTTTTCCACACTAATACACGTGCAAAAGTGGTTTCCTGCACCAACACAAGTGCGAAAAGTGGTTTTTCAACACTAACACAAGTGCGAAAAGTGGTTTTTCAACACTAACACAAGTGTGAAAAGTGGTTTTTCAACACTATCACAAGTGGAAAAAAGTGTTTTTTCCACACTAATACAAGTGCAAAAATGGTTTCCTGCACCAACACAAGTGCGAAAAGTGGTTTTTCATCACTAACACAAGTGCGAAAAGTGGTTTTTCAACACAAACACAAGTGCGAAAAGTGGTTTTTCAACACTATCACAAGTGTGAAAAGTGTTTTTTCCACACTCATACAAGTGCAAAAGTGGTTTCCTGCACCAACACAAGTGCGAAAAGTGGTTTTTCAACACTAACACAAGTGCGAATAGTGGTTTTTCAACACTATCACAAGTGCAAAAAGTGTTTTTTCCACACTAAAACAAGTGCAAAAGTGGTTTCCTGCACCAACACAAGTGCGAAAAGTGGTTTTTCAACACTAACACAAGTGCGAAAAGTGGTTTTTCAACACTAACACAAGTGCGAAAAGTGGTTTTTCAACACTAACACAAGTGCGAAAAGTGGTTTTTCAACACTATCACAAGTGCAAAAAGTGTTTTTTCCACACTAATACAAGTGCAAAAATGGTTTCCTGCACCAACACAAGTGCGAAAAGTGGTTTTTCATCACTAACACAAGTGTGAAAAGTGGTTTCCTGCACCAACACAAGTGCGAAAAGTGGTTTTTCAACACTAACACAAGTGCAAAAAGTGTTTTTTCCACACTAATACAAGTGCAAAAGTGGTTTCCTGCACCAACACAAGTGCGTAAAGTGGTTTTTCAACACTAACACAAGTGCGAAAAGTGGTTTTTCAACACTAACACAAGTGCGAAAAGTGGTTTTTCAACACTATCACAAGTGCAAAAAGTGTTTTTTCCACACTAATACAAGTGCAAAAGTGGTTTCCTGCACCAACACAAGTGCGAAAAGTGGTTTTTCAACACTAACACAAGTGTGAAAAGTGGTTTTTCAACACAAACACAAGTGCGAAAAGTGGTTTTTCAACACAAACACAAGTGCGAAAAGTGTTTTTTCCACACTAATACACGTGCAAAAGTGGTTTCCTGCACCAACACAAGTGCGAAAAGTGGTTTTTCAACACTAACACAAGTGCGAAAAGTGGTTTTTCAACACTAACACAAGTGTGAAAAGTGGTTTTTCAACACTATCACAAGTGCAAAAAGTGTTTTTTCCACACTAATACAAGTGCAAAAATGGTTTCCTGCACCAACACAAGTGCGAAAAGTGGTTTTTCATCACTAACACAAGTGCGAAAAGTGGTTTTTCAACACAAACACAAGTGCGAAAAGTGGTTTTTCAACACTATCACATGTGCGAAAAGTGTTTTTTCCACACTAATACACGTGCAAAAGTGGTTTCCTGCACCAACACAAGTGCGAAAAGTGGTTTTTCAACACTAACACAAGTGCGAAAAGTGGTATTTCAACACTAACACAAGTGCGAAAAGTGGTTTTTCAACACTATCACAAGTGCAAAAAGTGGTTTTTCCACACTAACACAAGTGCAAAAGTGGTTTCCTGCACCAACACAAATGCGAAAAGTGGTTTTCCACACTAATACAAGTGCAAAATTGGTTTCCTGCACCAACATAAGTGCGAAAAGTGGTTTTTCAACACTAACACAAGTGCGAAAAGTGGTTTTTCAACACTAACACAAGTGCGAAAAGTGGTTTTTCAACACTAACACAAGTGCGAAAAGTGGTTTTTCCACACTAATACAAGTGCAAAAGTGGTTTCCTGCACCAACACAAGTGCGAAAAGTGGTTTTTCAATACTAACACAAGTGCGAAAAGTGTTTTTTCAACACTAACACAAGTGCGAAAAGTGGTTTTTCCACACTAATACAAGTGCAAAAGTGGTTCCTGCACCAACACAAGTGCGAAAAGTGGTTTTTCAACACTAACACACAAGTGCGAAAAGTGGTTTTTCAACACGAACACAAGTGCGAAAAGTGTTTTTTCCACACTAACACAAGTGCGAAAAGTGGTTTTTCAACACTAACACAAGTGCGAAAAGTGGTTTTTCCACACTAACACAAGTGCAAAAGTGGTTTCCTGCACCAACACAAGTGCGAAAAGTGGTTTTCCAACACTAACACAAGTGCGAAAAGTGTTTTTTCAACACTATCTCAAGTGCAAAAAGTGTTTTTTCCACACTAATATAAGTGCAAAAGTGGTTTCCTGCACCAACACAAGTGCGAAAAGTGGTTTTTCAACACTAACACAAGTGCGAAAAGTGGTTTTTCAACACTAACACAAGTGCAAAAATGGTTTCCTGCACCAACACAAGTGCGAAAAGTGGTTTTTCATCACTAACACAAGTGCGAAAAGTGGTTTTTCAACACAAACACAAGTGCGAAAAGTGGTTTTTCAACACTATCACATGTGCGAAAAGTGTTTTTTCCACACTAATACACGTGCAAAAGTGGTTTCCTGCACCAACACAAGTGCGAAAAGTGGTTTTTCAACACTAACACAAGTGCGAAAAGTGGTATTTCAACACTAACACAAGTGCGAAAAGTGGTTTTTCAACACTAACACAAGTGCAAAAAGTGGTTTCCTGCACCAACACAAGTGCGTAATGTGGTTTTTCAACACTAACACAAGTGCGAAAAGTGGTTTTTCAACACAATCACAAGTGCAAAAAGTGTTTTTTCCACACTAATACAAGTGCAAAAGTGGTTTCCTGCACCAACACAAGTGCGAAAAGTGGTTTTTCAACACTAACACAAGTGCGAAAAGTTGTTTTTCAACACTAACACAAGTGCGAAAAGTGGTTTTTCAACACTATCACAAGTGCAAAAAGTGTTTTTTCCACACTAATACAAGTGCAAAAGTGGTTTCCTGCACCAACACAAGTGCGAAAAGTGGTTTTTCAACACTAACACAAGTGTGAAAAGTGGTTTTTCAACACAAACACAAGTGCGAAAAGTGTTTTTTCCACACTAATACACGTGCAAAAGTGGTTTCCTGCACCAACACAAGTGCGAAAAGTGGTTTTTCAACACTAACACAAGTGTGAAAAGTGGTTTTTCAACACTATCACAAGTGCAAAAAGTGTTTTTTCCACACTAATACAAGTGCAAAAATGTTTTCCTGCACCAACACAAGTGCGAAAAGTGGTTTTTCATCACTAACACAAGTGCGAAAAGTGGTTTTTCAACACAAACACAAGTGCGAAAAGTGGTTTTTCAACACTATCACATGTGCGAAAAGTGTTTTTTCCACACTAATACACGTGCAAAAGTGGTTTCCTGCACCAACACAAGTGCGAAAAGTGGTTTTTCAACACTAACACAAGTGCGAAAAGTGGTATTTCAACACTAACACAAGTGCGAAAAGTGGTTTTTCAACACTATCACAAGTGCAAAAAGTGGTTTTCCCACACTAACACAAGTGCAAAAGTGGTTTCCTGCACCAACACAAATGCGAAAAGTGGTTTTCCACACTAATACAAGTGCAAAATTGGTTTCCTGCACCAACATAAGTGCGAAAAGTGGTTTTTCAACACGAACACAAGTGCGAAAAGTGGTTTTTCAACACTAACACAAGTGCGAAAAGTGGTTTTTCAACACTAACACAAGTGCGAAAAGTGGTTTTTCCACACTAATACAAGTGCAAAAGTGGTTTCCTGCACCAACACAAGTGCGAAAAGTGGTTTTTCAATACTAACACAAGTGCGAAAAGTGTTTTTTCAACACTAACACAAGTGCGAAAAGTGGTTTTTCCACACTAATACAAGTGCAAAAGTGGTTCCTGCACCAACACAAGTGCGAAAAGTGGTTTTTCAACACTAACACACAAGTGCGAAAAGTGGTTTTTCAACACGAACACAAGTGCGAAAAGTGTTTTTTCCACACTAACACAAGTGCGAAAAGTGGTTTTTCAACACTAACACAAGTGCGAAAAGTGGTTTTTCCACACTAACACAAGTGCAAAAGTGGTTTCCTGCACCAACACAAGTGCGAAAAGTGGTTTTCCAACACTAACACAAGTGCGAAAAGTGTTTTTTCAACACTATCTCAAGTGCAAAAAGTGTTTTTTCCACACTAATATAAGTGCAAAAGTGGTTTCCTGCACCAACACAAGTGCGAAAAGTGGTTTTTCAACACTAACACAAGTGCGAAAAGTGGTTTTTCAACACTAACACAAGTGCAAAAATGGTTTCCTGCACCAACACAAGTGCGAAAAGTGGTTTTTCATCACTAACACAAGTGCGAAAAGTGGTTTTTCAACACAAACACAAGTGCGAAAAGTGGTTTTTCAACACTAACACAAGTGCGAAAAGTGGTTTTTCAACACTATCACAAGTGCAAAAAGTGTTTTTTCCACACTAATACAAGTGCAAAAGTGGTTTCCTGCACTGGTTTGGAACACATGGGGTTTGGAGGGGTTTGGAACACAAGATTTAGAGGCAAACACAGAGTTGAGGCATTCAGCTTTTTCACGTGCGGAGTCAGCCATGTGGACATTTGAGGTGAGGGAGGGGATGGAGGGGGAACAAACACCAGAAACAGATTTGACCAGACGCCACCAGGATTTGGAAGAGGGAGGCAGATAAGAGAGTTCGGTCCTGAGAACGGAGAGATATTGTTTCCCGGCTCACGGTTTGTTCACGGTTTGTTCACGACATTAAAAACATCATTGTCTGAGAGGGTCTGTGGGGGGTTTGAGTGATTGTAGCTCGTGATCCAGGTGAGCTTCAGGACCAACGGTCCTACTTTTATGATTATTATACAAGCTGGGACAGGTAGAAAAGATATGTAACAATAAATGACCAAAGAACAATTATCTTCTTCCTGATGTATTCCTGATGTATATATATATTATACATATGATAAACTCGCTCTTCATACAAAACACCCGCATGACCCTTTATATCTGGATCAAGATTCCCACCCCAGGTAAACAACTCCATGGAGGCACGTCATAGAAATCCCACAGCCGTGAAACCTCCAATCGATAATATAGAAAATAATTATGGATCAAAATGTGATCGAAACACGACAAGATTCACATTAGTTTCCTCAAAGAAATACCATTTCTATTGCGAGCACAATGAATGTCATGACGTCCTGAAAGGTGATTCTCTTACTCACATGGAATGTGAAACGTCCGCACAACGCTCCCTGTTGTTGTCTCTTCCGAACATGTGTCTAAGTTGAAAAAGATTGAAAAGTCAATTTATTGTACATTCCCTGAGGTAGATATATCCAAAATCAAGTTTTCAAAAGTGCAGATGGGGGTGAATGAAATTATTTACTTCACACGCTTTTACGGGGTGTTTTTCTCCTTCTTTGGTGAATCGTGTGGAGGTGAGGAGTTCAGATCAACGTCTTTGATTGATGATGATGGAATCATCTTTGAATCCCTGAAAAAGAACAGTTTTCTTTCATCCACAGCTTAATACAGTTGTGCTAAACCGGAAAACATGAACACATTCTCCATTTCAACAAATCTTTTCTTTCCTTCAGACACCACAATGACACATAAAACCAGGTAAAATAAAACTAGCGCGGCACTCGGTAGAGCGCATACCTCCAAGCGCATACAAGTGCGTAATGTGGTTTTTCAACACTAACACAAGTGCGAAAAGTGGTTTTTCAACACAATCACAAGTGCAAAAAGTGTTTTTTCCACACCAATACAAGTGCAAAAGTGTTTTCCTGCACCAACACAAGTGCGAAAAGTGGTTTTTCAACACTAAAACATGTGCAAAAAGTGTTTTTTCCACACTAATACAAGTGCAAAAGTGGTTTCCTGCACCAACACAAGTGCGAAAAGTGGTTTTTCAACACCAACACAAGTGCGAAAAGTTGTTTTTCAACACTAACACAAGTGCGAAAAGTGGTTTTTCAACACTATCACAAGTGCAAAAAGTGTTTTTTCCACACTAATACAAGTGCAAAAGTGGTTTCCTGCACCAACACAAGTGCGAAAAGTGGTTTTTCAACGCTAACACAAGTGCGAAAAGTGGTTTTTCAACACAAACACAAGTGCGAAAAGTGTTTTTTCCACACTAATACACGTGCAAAAGTGGTTTCCTGCACCAACACAAGTGCGAAAAGTGGTTTTTCAACACTAAAACAAGTGCGAAAAGTGGTTTTTCAACACTAACACAAGTGCGAAAAGTGGTTTTTCAACACTATCACAAGTGCAAAAAGTGTTTTTTCCACACTAATACAAGTGCAAAAGTGGTTTCCTGCACCAACACAAGTGCGAAAAGTGGTTTTTCAACACTAACACAAGTGCGAAAAGTGGTTTTTCAACACTAACACAAGTGCGAAAAGTGGTTTTTCAACACTATCACAAGTGCAAAAAGTGTTTTTTCCACACTAATACAAGTGCAAAAGTGGTTTCCTGCACCAACAAAAGTGCGAAAAGTGGTTTTTCAACACTAACACAAGTGCGAAAAGTGGTTTTTCAACACTAACACATGTGCGAAAAGTGGTTTTTCAACACTATCACAAGTGCAAAAAGTGTTTTTTCCACACTAATACAAGTGCAAAAGTGGTTTCCTGCACCAACACAAGTGCGAAAAGTGGTTTTTCAACACTAACACAAGTGCGAAAAGTGGTTTTTCAACACTATCACAAGTGCAAAAAGTGTTTTTTCCACACTAATACAAGTGCAAAAGTGGTTTCCTGCACCAAAACAAGTGCGAAAAGTGGTTTTTCAACACTAACACAAGTGCGAAAAGTGGTTTTTCAACACTAACACAAGTGCGAAAAGTGATTTTTCAACACTATCACAAGTGCAAAAAGTGTTTTTTCCACACTAATACAAGTGCAAAAGTGGTTTCCTGCACCAACACAAGTGCGAAAAGTGGTTTTTCAACACTAACACAAGTGCGAAAAGTGGTTTTTCAACACAAACACAAGTGCGAAAAGTGTTTTTTCAACACTAACACAAGTGCAAAAATGGTTTCCTGCACCAACACAAGTGCGAAAAGTGGTTTTTCATCACTAACACAAGTGCGAAAAGTGGTTTTTCAACACAAACACAAGTGCGAAAAGTGGTTTTTCAACACTAACACAAGTGCGAAAAGTGGTTTTTCAACACTATCACAAGTGCAAAAGTGGTTTCCTGCACCAACACCAGTGCGAAAAGTGGTTTTTCAACACTAACACAAGTGCGAAAAGTGGTTTTTCAACATTAACACATGTGCGAAAAGTGGTTTTTCAACATTATCACAAGTGCAAAAAGTGTTTTTTCCACACTAATACAAGTGCAAAAGTGGTTTCCTGCACCAACACAAGTGCGAAAAGTGGTTTTTCAACACTAACACAAGTGCGAAAAGTGGTTTTTCAACACTAACACAAGTGCGAAAAGTGGTTTTTCAACACTATCACAAGTGCAAAAAGTGTTTTTTCCACACTAATACAAGTGCAAAAGTGGTTTCCTTCACCAACACAAGTGCGAAAAGTGGTTTTTCAACACTAACACAAGTGCGAAAAGTTGTTTTTCAACACTAACACAAGTGCGAAAAGTGGTTTTTCAATACTATCACAAGTGCAAAAAGTGTTTTTTCCACACTAATACAAGTGCAAAAGTGGTTTCCTGCACCAACACAAGTGTGAAAAGTGGTTTTTCAACACTAACACAAGTGTGAAAAGTGGTTTTTCAACACAAACAAGTGCGAAAAGTGTTTTTTCCACACTAATACACGTGCAAAAGTGGTTTCCTACACCAACACAAGTGCGAAAAGTGGTTTTCAACACTAACACAAGTGCGAAAAGTGGTTTTTCAACACTAACACAAGTGTGAAAAGTGGTTTTTCAACACTATCACAAGTGCAAAAAGTGTTTTTTCCACACTAATACAAGTGCAAAAATGGTTTCCTGCACCAACACAAGTGCGAAAAGTGGTTTTTCATCACTAACACAAGTGCGAAAAGTGGTTTTTCAACACAAACACAAGTGCGAAAAGTGGTTTTTCAACACTATCACAAGTGCGAAAAGTGTTTTTTCCACACTAATACACGTGCAAAAGTGGTTTCCTGCACCAACACAAGTGCGAAAAGTGGTTTTTCAACACTAACACAAGTGCGAAAAGTGGTTTTTCAACACTAACACAAGTGCGAAAAGTGGATTTTCAACACTAACACAAGTGCGAAAAGTGGTTTTTCAACAATATCACAAGTGCAAAAAATGTTTTTTCCACACTAATACAAGTGCAAAAGTGGTTTCCTGCACCAACACAAGTGTGAAAAGTGATTTTTCAACACTAACACAAGTGCGAAAAGTGGTTTTTCAACACTATCACAAGTGCAAAAAGTGTTTTTTCCACACTAATGCAAGTGCAAAAGTGGTTTCCTGCACCAACACAAGTGCGAAAAGTGGTTTTTCAACACTAACACAAGTGCGAAAAGTGTTTTTTCAACACTATCACAAGTACAAAAAGTGTTTTTTCCACACTAATACAAGTGCAAAAGTGGTTTCCTGCACCAACACAAGTGTGAAAAGTGGTTTTTCAACACTAACACAAGTGCGAAAAGTGGTTTTTCAACACTATCACAAGTGCAAAAAGTGTTTTTTCCACACTAATACAAGTGCAAAAATGGTTTCCTGCACCAACACAAGTGCGAAAAGTGGTTTTTCATCACTAACACAAGTGCGAAAAGTGGTTTCCTGCACCAACACAAGTGCGAAAAGTGGTTTTTCAACACTAACACAAGTGCAAAAAGTGTTTTTTCCACACTAATACAAGTGCAAAAGTGGTTTCCTGCACCAACACAAGTGCGAAAAGTGGTTTTTCAACACTAACACAAGTGCGAAAAGTGGTTTTTCAACACTAACACAAGTGCGAAAAGTGGTTTTTCAACACTATCACAAATGCAAAAAGTGTTTTTTCCACACTAATACAAGTGCAAAAGTGGTTTCCTGCACCAACACAAGTGCGAAAAGTGGTTTTTCAACACTAACACAAGTGCGAAAAGTGGTTTTTCAACACTAACACATGTGCGAAAAGTGGTTTTTCAACACTATCACAAGTGCAAAAAGTGTTTTTTCCACACTAATACAAGTGCAAAAGTGGTTTCCTGCACCAAAACAAGTGCGAAAAGTGGTTTTTCAACACTAACACAAGTGCGAAAAGTGGTTTTTCAACACTAACACAAGTGCGAAAAGTGGTTTTTCAACACTATCACAAGTGCAAAAAGTGTTTTTCCCACACTAATACAAGTGCAAAAGTGGTTTCCTGCACCAACACAAGTGCGAAAAGTGGTTTTTCAACACTAACACAAGTGCGAAAAGTGGTTTTTCAACACAAACACAAGTGCGAAAAGTGTTTTTTCCACACTAATACAAGTGCAAAAGTGGTTTCCTGCACCAACACAAGTGCGTAAAGTGGTTTTTCAACACTAACACAAGTGCGAAAAGTGGTTTTTCAACACTATCACAAGTGCAAAAAGTGTTTTTTCCACACTAATACAAGTGCAAAAGTGGTTTCCTGCACCAACACAAGTGCGAAAAGTGGTTTTTCAACACTAACACAAGTGCGAAAAGTGGTTTTTCAACATTAACACATGTGCGAAAAGTGGTTTTTCAACACTCTCACAAGTGCAAAAAGTGTTTTTTCCACACTAATACAAGTGCAAAAGTGGTTTCCTGCACCAACACAAGTGCGAAAAGTGGTTTTTCAACACTAACACAAGTGCGAAAAGTGGTTTTTCAACACTAACACAAGTGCGAAAAGTGGTTTTTCAACACTATCACAAGTGCAAAAAGTGTTTTTTCCACACTAATACAAGTGCAAAAGTGGTTTCCTGCACCAACACAAGTGCGAAAAGTGGTTTTTCAACACTAACACAAGTGCGAAAAGTTGTTTTTCAACACTAACACAAGTGCGAAAAGTGGTTTTTCAACACTATCACAAGTGCAAAAAGTGTTTTTTCCACACTAATACAAGTGCAAAAGTGGTTTCCTGCACCAACACAAGTGTGAAAAGTGGTTTTTCAACACTAACACAAGTGTGAAAAGTGGTTTTTCAACACAAACACAAGTGCGAAAAGTGTTTTTTCCACACTAATACACGTGCAAAAATGGTTTCCTACACCAACACAAGTGCGAAAAGTGGTTTTTCAACACTAACACAAGTGCGAAAAGTGGTTTTTCAACACTAACAAAAGTGTGAAAAGTGGTTTTTCAACACTATCACAAGTGCAAAAAGTGTTTTTTCCACACTAATACAAGTGCAAAAATGGTTTCCTGCACCAACACAAGTGCGAAAAGTGGTTTGTCATCACTAACACAAGTGCGAAAAGTGGTTTTTCAACACAAACACAAGTGCGAAAAGTGGTTTTTCAACACTATCACAAGTGCGAAAAGTGTTTTTTCCACACTAATACACGTGCAAAAGTGGTTTCCTGCACCAACACAAGTGCGAAAAGTGGTTTTTCAACACTAACACAAGTGCGAAAAGTGGTTTTTCAACACTAACACAAGTGCGAAAAGTGGTTTTTCAACAATATCACAAGTGCAAAAAGTGTTTTTTCCACACTAATACAAGTGCAAAAGTGGTTTCCTGCACCAACACAAGTGCGAAAAGTGGTTTTTCAACACTAACACAAGTGCGAAAAGTGGTTTTTCAACACTATCACAAGTGCAAAAAGTGTTTTTTCCACACTAATGCAAGTGCAAAAGTGGTTTCCTGCACCAACACAAGTGCAAAAAGTGGTTTTTCAACACTAACACAAGTGCGAAAAGTGGTTTTTCAACACTATCACAAGTGCAAAAAGTGTTTTTTCCACACTAATACAAGTGCAAAAGTGGTTTCCTGCACCAACACAAGTGTGAAAAGTGGTTTTTCAACACTAACACAAGTGCGAAAAGTGGTTTTTCAACACTATCACAAGTGCAAAAAGTGTTTTTTTCACACTAATACAAGTGCAAAAGTGGTTTCCTGCACCAACACAAGTGCGAAAAGTGGTTTTTCAACACTAACACAAGTGCAGAAAGTCGTTTTTCAACACTAACACAAGTGCGAAAAGTGGTTTTTCAACACTATCACAAGTGCAAAAAGTGTTTTTTCCACACTAATACAAGTGCAAAAGTGGTTTCTTGCACCAACACAAGTGCGAAAAGTGGTTTTTCAACACTAACACAAGTGCGAAAAGTGGTTTTTCAACACTATCACAAATGCAAAAAGTGTTTTTTCCACACTAATACAAGTGCAAAAGTGGTTTCCTGCACCAACACAAGTGCGAAAAGTGGTTTTTCAACACTAACACAAGTGCAAAAAGTGTTTTTTCCACACTAATACAAGTGCAAAAGTGGTTTCCTGCACCAACACAAGTGCAAAAAGTGGTTTTTCAACACTAACACAAGTGTGAAAAGTGGTTTTTCAACACCAACACATGTGCGAAAAGTGGTTTTTCAACACTATCACAAGTGCAAAAAGTGTTTTTTCCACACTAATACAAGTGCAAAAGTGGTTTCCTGCACCAACACAAGTGCGAAAAGTGGTTTTTCAACACTAACACAAGTGCGAAAAGTGGTTTTTCAACACTAACACAAGTGCGAAAAGTGGTTTTTCAACACTATCACAAGTGCAAAAAGTGTTTTTTCCACACTAATACAAGTGCAAAAGTGGTTTCCTGCACCAACACAAGTGCGAAAAGTGGTTTTTCAACACTAACACAAGTGCGTAAAGTGGTTTTTCAACACTAACACAAGTGCGAAAAGTGGTTTTTCAACACTATCACAAGTGCAAAAAGTGTTTTTTCCACACTAATACAAGTGCAAAAGTGGTTTCCTGCACCAACACAAGTGCATAAAGTGGTTTTTCAACACTAACACAAGTGCAAAAAGTGGTTTTTCAACACTAACACATGTGCGAAAAGTGGTTTTTCAACACTATCACAAGTGCAAAAAGTGTTTTTTCCACTCTAATACAAGTGCAAAAGTGGTTTCCTGCACCAACACAAGTGCGAAAAGTGGTTTTTCCACACTAATACAAGTGCAAAAGTAGTTTCCTGCACCAACACAAGTGCGAAAAGTGGTTTTTCAACACTAACACAAGTGCGAAAAGTTGTTTTTCAACACTAAAGTTCAACAAAAAGTTGTTTCAACACTGTTTCACTTCCGTTTTCCGGTCCGGTCGTGAGAGGACGCTGGCGTCGTTTGCTCGCCGCTTCTCTGACTGGACCATTGTCCGTGTCTTGCTTTCCTGGTGGTCGTGGCGGATTTATGGCCATTGAGTCTTCCTCTGCGCGGTCCCGGCTCTGCTCTGCTGCTCCGGGCTTCACCTGCTCGGCTCCATCGCTGTTTCCTCGGGCCCACTCCCGTTGGTTGTGTCGATTGTTTCGCCTCCTCACCCTTGGCCGCGTGCTCGCTTTGCCTTCGCTCCTGCTGGCATGGCTCTGCGGTACTCTGCCGCAAGGCTTCTCCTGCTTAAAACCCGCTCCACCCCATCATGCATCTCTGCAATCAGATCGAATGGACTCCTGTGTCGACCCAGGTACATTCACCGTGGCTCCGGTCGTAAGTTTGTTTATTTACAATCAGGTCACTCCATCCCCATCCTCTGGTCGGCTCAGCGCACTCCCACTCATCGTCCCAACACACCTGGTCACAACAACGCACAAAATCGCACCTCCTGTCTGCGAACCCTGGCCAAATCACCTGGATTCATACCCGCCGTACAAAACAACATCAAGCTCACCCTGTTCAATACCCGGTCCCTCAACAACAAATGCCTCATCCTGAACGACTACATCCTGGAAAATAAACTGGACTTTCTCTGTCTCACTGAGACCTGGCAACAACCACTGGACTACTACACGCTCAACCTCACCACACCCAATGGATATTCTTACATCAATAAACCACGCTCGGAGGGCCGAGGTGGTGGAATTGCCGTTATTCACCGACAAGACATCAAGACCAACCTCATCTCCATCTCATCTGCTCCATCATTTGAACACCTGGCTTTTAAACTCTCTGGTCACACACAGTCAGTCATGGCTGTTGTCTACCGCCCTCCCAAACCACACCCATCATTCCTGTCTGACTTCTCCTACTTTCTGACCCAGCTATGTTCCCTCTCCCCCTCAATCCTCCTCCTTGGTGATTTCAATATCCACATGGACTCCACTGACTCCACGCTAACCACTGACTTCACTGATTTACTCACCTGCTTTAACCTCACTCAACATGTCAACTTTCCTACCCATAACCGTGGTCACATTTTGGACCTTGTCTGCTCTACTGGACTAATTTTGCACCATCTCTCTGGCTCCGACCTCACTCTCTCTGACCACCTAGCCATCACTCTGACCATCAACATCCCCACCCCAGCACCAAGGCATTATCGCACTATCAACTTCCGTAAGCTAAACGCTTTTTCACCTGCCTCATTCTCATCGACCCTCTCTGAAAAAATGTCCACTTCTCCCTTCGTTGACCTCCACACCCCTTCTGACCTCACTGACTACTACAACCACACTCTCTCTTCCTGCCTTGACCAAATTGCGCCTATAAAAACCAAAACAGTTTCTTTCACCCATTCTGCTCCCTGGTTTACCCCTGAGCTCCGCCTAATGAAAACTCGTGCTCGCCAACTTGAAAGACTCCGCAATAAAACAGGTCTCACAGTTCACTCCCAGGCCTACAAGGACCACATACAACACTATAAAGATGCCCTCTCCCGCGCCCGCTCCGCCTACTACTCTCAAATTATCCACTCTGGCTCCGGAAACCCAAAAGCACTCTTCTCTACAATAAACAAACTCCTCAGCCCCCTGAACACCACCACCCAGTCATTCACAATAGACAACTGCATCTCCTTCCTTTCATTCTTCCAACGCAAAATTGAAAACATCTACAACAGCTTGACCACCGCCGCACCCGCTCCCCCTCAAACCACCTGCCCCCCCTTATCCTGCCATCCCCTGTCTCAATTCTCCCCAGTCTCCCCTACTGACCTCTCTGAACTCCTCATCGGAATGAAAACTGCCACCTGCACTCTTGACCCCATCCCCTCCAGCTTTGTCAAGGCCTCCCTTCCTGCTCTTTCTCCACTTATCATTGCAACAATAAACTCCTCCCTGTCTACAGGCATCGTCCCACCATCCCTCAAAATTGCTGCTGTTACCCCCATTCTGAAAAAACCTGGACTAAACCCTGACACCCTAAATAACTTCAGACCCATCTCCAACCTACCCTTTCTGTCAAAGGTTTTGGAACGCGCTGTAGCCACTCAACTCAAGCATCACCTCTCTGCCAATAACCTGTATGAAACATTCCAATCCGGATTCCGGTCCAACCACAGTACTGAAACTGCTCTCCTCAAAATCACCAACGACCTTCTCCTCTCCTCTGATGCTGGCAACCTCAACATTCTCATCCTCCTCGACCTCAGCGCTGCCTTTGACACCATCGATCACACCATCCTCCTCACCCGACTTGAAACCACCTTTAACATTACCGGCACTGCCCTCTCTTGGATTAAATCATACCTCTCTGACAGACGTCAGTTCATCTCCATCAATAACTGCAAATCCCCCACTGCTCCCCTCCCCCAAGGTGTCCCCCAAGGTTCAGTTCTTGGCCCCCTCCTCTTTATCCTTTACCTGTCCCCCCTCGGTCACTTAATCCGCCGTCATGGTCTCCAATTCCACTGCTTCGCCGATGACATCCAGCTTTTCATCTCCACCAAGTCCATCTCCACCGCCACCCACTCTATCCTGACAAACTGCATCACTGAAATAAAATCCTGGCTTCAAATCAACTTCCTCAAACTTAACTGTGATAAATCTGAAATAATCATCATTGGCCCAAAAACGCTCACCAAGTCCACCCATAACTTTGCCCTCAACATCGACGGTTTCCCAGTGTCCACCTCCCCTCACATCCGGAATCTTGGCATCATCTTTGACCAAACCCTCTCCTTCGACAAATACACTAAACAGATCACAAAGACAGCCTTCTTCCACCTGAAAAACATCGCCCGTCTCCGTCCATCCCTCTCCTCTGTGGCTGCAGAAACCCTCATCCACGCCTTCATCACTTCCCGTCTGGACTACTGCAATAGCCTCCTTTATGGTTCACCCTCAACAATCACCAATAAACTCCAATACATTCAGAACTCCGCTGCCCGTCTACTCACCCATTCCCGGACCCGTGACCACATCACCCCCGTCCTTTACAAGCTTCACTGGCTCCCCATCTCCCAGAGAATCCAGTACAAAATCCTCCTCTTGACCTACAAAGCCCTCCATAACCTGGCCCCATCCTACCTGGCTGACCTCCTCTCCAGACACACTCCCACCCGCAACCTCCGCTCTGCTGGTACCAACCTCCTGACCCCCCCCATCCGGACCAAATTTAGATCCTGGGGGGACAGGGCCTTCTCCATCGCTGCTCCCACCCTCTGGAACTCGCTACCTCACACCATCAGAGACTCTCCTCACTCACCACATTCAAAACATCACTCAAGACCCACCTGTTCAACACTGCATTCAACATTTAACCCACAGCATCTAACCCCTGACTATCTCCTCTCCTTCTCCCTCCTTTGTGCTTTGAATATTTCCCTATTGATTCTTCTTTTTTTGCAATTGTCTTTATGTTTTGCTATGCGTTATGTTTTGCACTCTGTCAAAGCGTCTTTGGGCTTCCTGAAAAGCGCTACATAAAATAAATGCATTATTATTATTATTACTAACACAAGTGCGAAAAGTGGTTTTTCAACACTATCACAAGTGCAAAAAGTGTTTTTTCCACACTAATACAAGTGCAAAAGTGGTTTCCTGCACCAACACAAGTGCGAAAAGTGGTTTTTCAACACTAACACAAGTGTGAAAAGTGGTTTTTCAACACAAACACAAGTGCGAAAAGTGGTTTTTCCACACTAATACACGTGCAAAAGTGGTTTCCTGCACCAACACAAGTGCGAAAAGTGGTTTTTCAACAATAACACAAGTGCGAAAAGTGGTTTTTCAACACTAACACAAGTGTGAAAAGTGGTTTTTCAACACTATCACAAGTGCAAGAAGTGTTTTTTCCACACTAATACAAGTGCAAAAATGGTTTCCTGCACCAACACAAGTGCGAAAAGTGGTTTTTCATCACTAACACAAGTCGAAAAGTGTTTTTTCAACACAAACACAAGTGCGAAAAGTGATTTTTCAACACTATCACAAGTGTGAAAAGTGTTTTTTCCACACTCATACACGTGCAAAAGTGGTTTCCTGCACCAACACAAGTGCGAAAAGTGGTTTTTCAACACTAACACAAGTGCGAATAGTGGTTTTTCAACACTATCACAAGTGCAAAAAGTGTTTTTTCCACACTAAAACAAGTGCAAAAGTGGTTTCCTGCACCAACACAAGTGCGAAAAGTGGTTTTTCAACACTAACACAAGTGCGAAAAGTGGTTTTTCAACACTAACACAAGTGCGAAAAGTGGTTTTTCAACACTAACACAAGTGCGAAAAGTGGTTTTTCAACACTATCACAAGTGCAAAAAGTGTTTTTCCACACTAATACAAGTGCAAAAATGGTTTCCTGCACCAACACAAGTGCGAAAAGTGGTTTTTCATCACTAACACAAGTGCGAAAAGTGGTTTCCTGCACCAACACAAGTGCGAAAAGTGGTTTTTCAACACTAACACAAGTGCAAAAAGTGTTTTTTCCACACTAATACAAGTGCAAAAGTGGTTTCCTGCACCAACACAAGTGCGAAAAGTGGTTTTTCAACACTAACACAAGTGCGAAAAGTGGTTTTTCAACACTAACACAAGTGCGAAAAGTGGTTTTTCAACACTATCACAAATGCAAAAAGTGTTTTTTCCACACTAATGCAAGTGCAAAAGTGGTTTCCTGCACCAACACAAGTGCGAAAAGTGGTTTTTCAACACTAACACAAGTGCGAAAAGTGGTTTTTCAACACTAACACATGTGCGAAAAGTGGTTTTTCAACACTATCACAAGTGCAAAAAGTGTTTTTTCCACACTAATACAAGTGCAAAAGTGGTTTCCTGCACCAAAACAAGTGCGAAAAGTGGTTTTTCAACACTAACACAAGTGCGAAAAGTGGTTTTTCAACACTAATACAAGTGCAAAAGTGGTTTCCTGCACCAAAACAAGTGCGAAAAGTGGTTTTTCAACACTAACACAAGTGCGAAAAGTGGTTTTTCAACACTAACGCAAGTGCACAAAGTGGTTTTTCAACACTAACACAAGTGCGAAAAGTGTTTTTTCCACACTAATGCAAGTGCAAAAGTGGTTTCCTGCACCAACACAAGTGTGAAAAGTGGTTTTTCAACACTAACACAAGTGCGAAAAGTGTTTTTTCAACACTAACACAAGTGCGAAAAGTGGTTTTTCAACACTAACACAAGTGCGAAAAGTGGTTTTTCAACACTAACGCAAGTGCGAAAAGTGGTTTTTCAACACTATCACAAGTGCAAAAAGTGTTTTTTCCACACTAATACAAGTGCAAAAGTAGTTTCCTGCACCAACACAAGTGCGAAAAGTGGTTTTTCAACACTAACACAAGTGCGAAAAGTGGTTTTTCAACACTAACACAAGTGTGAAAAGTGGTTTTTCAACACTAACACAAGTACGAAAAGTGTTTTTTCCACACTAATACAAATGCAAAAGTGGTTTCCTGCACCAACACAAGTGCGAAAAGTGGTTTTTCAACACTAACACAAGTGCGAAAAGTGGTTTTTCAACACTAACACAAGTGCAAAAAGTGTTTTTTCCACACTAATACAAGTGCAAAAGTAGTTTCCTGAACCAACACAAGTGCGAAAAGTGGTTTTTCAACACTAACACAAGTGCGAAAAGTGGTTTTTCAACACTAACACAAGTGTGAAAAGTGGTTTTTCAACACTAACACAAGTACGAAAAGTGTTTTTTCCACTCTAATACAAATGCAAAAGTGGTTTCCTGCACCAACACAAGTGCGAAAAGTGGTTTTTCAACACTAACACAAGTGCGAAAAGTGGTTTTTCAACACTATCACAAGTGCAAAAAGTGTTTTTCCACACTAATACAAGTGCAAAAGTGGTTTCCTGCACCAACACAAGTGCGAAAAGTGGTTTTTCAACACTAACACAAGTGCGAAAAGTGGTTTTTCAACACTAACACAAGTGCGAAAAGTGTTTTTCCACACTAATACAAATGCAAATGTGGTTTCCTGCACCAACACAAGTGCGAAAGTGCTTTTTCAACACTGACACAAGTGCGAAAAGTGGTTTTTCAACACTATCACAGGTGCAAAAAGTGTTTTTTCCACACTAATACAAGTGCAAAAGTGGTTTCCTGCACCAACACAAGTGCGAAAAGTGGTTTTTCAACACTAACACATGTGCGAAAAGTGGTTTTTCAACACTAACACAAGTGCGAAAAGTTGTTTTTCAACACTATCACAAGTGCAAAAAGTGTTTTTTCCACACTAATACAAGTGCAAAAGTGGTTTCCTGCACCAACACAAGTGCGAAAAGTGGTTTTTCAACACTAACACAAGTGCGAAAAGTGGTTTTTCAACACAAACACAAGTGCGAAAAGTGTTTTTTCCACACTAATACACGTGCAAAAGTGGTTTCCTGCACCAACACAAGTGCGAAAAGTGGTTTTTCAACACTAACACAAGTGCGAAAAGTGGCTTTTCAACACTAACACAAGTGCGAAAAGTGGTTTTTCAACACTAACACAAGTGCGAAAAGTGGTTTTTCAACACTAACACAAGTGCGAAAAGTGCTTTTTCCACACTAATACAAGTGCAAAAGTGGTTTCCTGCACCAACACAAGTGCGAAAAGTGGTTTTTCAACACTAACGCAAGTGCAAAAAGTGGTTTTTCAACACTAACACAAGTGCGAAAAGTGTTTTTTCCACACTAATACAAGTGCAAAAGTGGTTTCCTGCACCAACACAAGTGCGAAAAGTGGTTTTTCAACACTAACACAAGTGCGAAAAGTGGTTTTTCAACACTAACACAAGTGCGAAAAGTGGTTTTTCAACACTATCACAAATGCAAAAAGTGTTTTTTCCACACTAATGCAAGTGCAAAAGTGGTTTCCTGCACCAACACAAGTGCGAAAAGTGGTTTTTCAACACTAACACAAGTGCGAAAAGTGGTTTTTCAACACTAACACATGTGCGAAAAGTGGTTTTTCAACACTATCACAAGTGCAAAAAGTGTTTTTTCCACACTAATACAAGTGCAAAAGTGGTTTCCTGCACCAACACTAGTGCGAAAAGTGGTTTTTCAACACTAACACAAGTGCAAAAAGTGTTTTTTCCACACTAATACAAGTGCAAAAGTGGTTTCCTGCACCAACACAAGTGCGAAAAGTGGTTTTTCAACACTAACACAAGTGCGAAAAGTGGTTTTTCAACACTAACACAAGTGCGAAAAGTGGTTTTTCAACACTATCACAAATGCAAAAAGTGTTTTTTCCACACTAATGCAAGTGCAAAAGTGGTTTCCTGCACCAACACAAGTGCGAAAAGTGGTTTTTCAACACTAACACAAGTGCGAAAAGTGGTTTTTCAACACTAACACATGTGCGAAAAGTGGTTTTTCAACACTATCACAAGTGCAAAAAGTGTTTTTTCCACACTAATACAAGTGCAAAAGTGGTTTCCTGCACCAAAACAAGTGCGAAAAGTGGTTTTTCAACACTAACACAAGTCGAAAAGTGTTTTTTCAACACAAACACAAGTGCGAAAAGTGATTTTTCAACACTATCACAAGTGTGAAAAGTGTTTTTTCCACACTCATACACGTGCAAAAGTGGTTTCCTGCACCAACACAAGTGCGAAAAGTGGTTTTTCAACACTAACACAAGTGCGAATAGTGGTTTTTCAACACTATCACAAGTGCAAAAAGTGTTTTTTCCACACTAAAACAAGTGCAAAAGTGGTTTCCTGCACCAACACAAGTGCGAAAAGTGGTTTTTCAACACTAACACAAGTGCGAAAAGTGGTTTTTCAACACTAACACAAGTGCGAAAAGTGGTTTTTCAACACTAACACAAGTGCGAAAAGTGGTTTTTCAACACTATCACAAGTGCAAAAAGTGTTTTTCCACACTAATACAAGTGCAAAAATGGTTTCCTGCACCAACACAAGTGCGAAAAGTGGTTTTTCATCACTAACACAAGTGCGAAAAGTGGTTTCCTGCACCAACACAAGTGCGAAAAGTGGTTTTTCAACACTAACACAAGTGCAAAAAGTGTTTTTTCCACACTAATACAAGTGCAAAAGTGGTTTCCTGCACCAACACAAGTGCGAAAAGTGGTTTTTCAACACTAACACAAGTGCGAAAAGTGGTTTTTCAACACTAACACAAGTGCGAAAAGTGGTTTTTCAACACTATCACAAATGCAAAAAGTGTTTTTTCCACACTAATGCAAGTGCAAAAGTGGTTTCCTGCACCAACACAAGTGCGAAAAGTGGTTTTTCAACACTAACACAAGTGCGAAAAGTGGTTTTTCAACACTAACACATGTGCGAAAAGTGGTTTTTCAACACTATCACAAGTGCAAAAAGTGTTTTTTCCACACTAATACAAGTGCAAAAGTGGTTTCCTGCACCAAAACAAGTGCGAAAAGTGGTTTTTCAACACTAACACAAGTGCGAAAAGTGGTTTTTCAACACTAATACAAGTGCAAAAGTGGTTTCCTGCACCAAAACAAGTGCGAAAAGTGGTTTTTCAACACTAACACAAGTGCGAAAAGTGGTTTTTCAACACTAACGCAAGTGCACAAAGTGGTTTTTCAACACTAACACAAGTGCGAAAAGTGTTTTTTCCACACTAATGCAAGTGCAAAAGTGGTTTCCTGCACCAACACAAGTGTGAAAAGTGGTTTTTCAACACTAACACAAGTGCGAAAAGTGTTTTTTCAACACTAACACAAGTGCGAAAAGTGGTTTTTCAACACTAACACAAGTGCGAAAAGTGGTTTTTCAACACTAACGCAAGTGCGAAAAGTGGTTTTTCAACACTATCACAAGTGCAAAAAGTGTTTTTTCCACACTAATACAAGTGCAAAAGTAGTTTCCTGCACCAACACAAGTGCGAAAAGTGGTTTTTCAACACTAACACAAGTGCGAAAAGTGGTTTTTCAACACTAACACAAGTGTGAAAAGTGGTTTTTCAACACTAACACAAGTACGAAAAGTGTTTTTTCCACACTAATACAAATGCAAAAGTGGTTTCCTGCACCAACACAAGTGCGAAAAGTGGTTTTTCAACACTAACACAAGTGCGAAAAGTGGTTTTTCAACACTAACACAAGTGCAAAAAGTGTTTTTTCCACACTAATACAAGTGCAAAAGTAGTTTCCTGAACCAACACAAGTGCGAAAAGTGGTTTTTCAACACTAACACAAGTGCGAAAAGTGGTTTTTCAACACTAACACAAGTGTGAAAAGTGGTTTTTCAACACTAACACAAGTACGAAAAGTGTTTTTTCCACTCTAATACAAATGCAAAAGTGGTTTCCTGCACCAACACAAGTGCGAAAAGTGGTTTTTCAACACTAACACAAGTGCGAAAAGTGGTTTTTCAACACTATCACAAGTGCAAAAAGTGTTTTTCCACACTAATACAAGTGCAAAAGTGGTTTCCTGCACCAACACAAGTGCGAAAAGTGGTTTTTCAACACTAACACAAGTGCGAAAAGTGGTTTTTCAACACTAACACAAGTGCGAAAAGTGTTTTTCCACACTAATACAAATGCAAATGTGGTTTCCTGCACCAACACAAGTGCGAAAGTGCTTTTTCAACACTGACACAAGTGCGAAAAGTGGTTTTTCAACACTATCACATGTGCAAAAAGTGTTTTTTCCACACTAATACAAGTGCAAAAGTGGTTTCCTGCACCAACACAAGTGCGAAAAGTGGTTTTTCAACACTAACACATGTGCGAAAAGTGGTTTTTCAACACTAACACAAGTGCGAAAAGTTGTTTTTCAACACTATCACAAGTGCAAAAAGTGTTTTTTCCACACTAATACAAGTGCAAAAGTGGTTTCCTGCACCAACACAAGTGCGAAAAGTGGTTTTTCAACACTAACACAAGTGCGAAAAGTGGTTTTTCAACACAAACACAAGTGCGAAAAGTGTTTTTTCCACACTAATACACGTGCAAAAGTGGTTTCCTGCACCAACACAAGTGCGAAAAGTGGTTTTTCAACACTAACACAAGTGCGAAAAGTGGCTTTTCAACACTAACACAAGTGCGAAAAGTGGTTTTTCAACACTAACACAAGTGCGAAAAGTGGTTTTTCAACACTAACACAAGTGCGAAAAGTGCTTTTTCCACACTAATACAAGTGCAAAAGTGGTTTCCTGCACCAACACAAGTGCGAAAAGTGGTTTTTCAACACTAACGCAAGTGCAAAAAGTGGTTTTTCAACACTAACACAAGTGCGAAAAGTGTTTTTTCCACACTAATACAAGTGCAAAAGTGGTTTCCTGCACCAACACAAGTGCGAAAAGTGGTTTTTCAACACTAACACAAGTGCGAAAAGTGGTTTTTCAACACTAACACAAGTGCGAAAAGTGGTTTTTCAACACTATCACAAATGCAAAAAGTGTTTTTTCCACACTAATGCAAGTGCAAAAGTGGTTTCCTGCACCAACACAAGTGCGAAAAGTGGTTTTTCAACACTAACACAAGTGCGAAAAGTGGTTTTTCAACACTAACACATGTGCGAAAAGTGGTTTTTCAACACTATCACAAGTGCAAAAAGTGTTTTTTCCACACTAATACAAGTGCAAAAGTGGTTTCCTGCACCAACACAAGTGCGAAAAGTGGTTTTTCAACACTAACACAAGTGCAAAAAGTGTTTTTTCCACACTAATACAAGTGCAAAAGTGGTTTCCTGCACCAACACAAGTGCGAAAAGTGGTTTTTCAACACTAACACAAGTGCGAAAAGTGGTTTTTCAACACTAACACAAGTGCGAAAAGTGGTTTTTCAACACTATCACAAATGCAAAAAGTGTTTTTTCCACACTAATGCAAGTGCAAAAGTGGTTTCCTGCACCAACACAAGTGCGAAAAGTGGTTTTTCAACACTAACACAAGTGCGAAAAGTGGTTTTTCAACACTAACACATGTGCGAAAAGTGGTTTTTCAACACTATCACAAGTGCAAAAAGTGTTTTTTCCACACTAATACAAGTGCAAAAGTGGTTTCCTGCACCAAAACAAGTGCGAAAAGTGGTTTTTCAACACTAACACAAGTGCGAAAAGTGGTTTTTCAACACTAATACAAGTGCAAAAGTGGTTTCCTGCACCAAAACAAGTGCGAAAAGTGGTTTTTCAACACTAACACAAGTGCGAAAAGTGGTTTTTCAACACTAACGCAAGTGCACAAAGTGGTTTTTCAACACTAACACAAGTGCGAAAAGTGTTTTTTCCACACTAATGCAAGTGCAAAAGTGGTTTCCTGCACCAACACAAGTGTGAAAAGTGGTTTTTCAACACTAACACAAGTGCGAAAAGTGTTTTTTCAACACTAACACAAGTGCGAAAAGTGGTTTTTCAACACTAACACAAGTGCGAAAAGTGGTTTTTCAACACTAACGCAAGTGCGAAAAGTGGTTTTTCAACACTATCACAAGTGCAAAAAGTGTTTTTTCCACACTAATACAAGTGCAAAAGTAGTTTCCTGCACCAACACAAGTGCGAAAAGTGGTTTTTCAACACTAACACAAGTGCGAAAAGTGGTTTTTCAACACTAACACAAGTGTGAAAAGTGGTTTTTCAACACTAACACAAGTACGAAAAGTGTTTTTTCCACACTAATACAAATGCAAAAGTGGTTTCCTGCACCAACACAAGTGCGAAAAGTGGTTTTTCAACACTAACACAAGTGCGAAAAGTGGTTTTTCAACACTATCACAAGTGCAAAAAGTGTTTTTCCACACTAATACAAGTGCAAAAGTGGTTTCCTGCACCAACACAAGTGCGAAAAGTGGTTTTTCAACACTAACACAAGTGCGAAAAGTGGTTTTTCAACACTAACACAAGTGCGAAAAGTGTTTTTCCACACTAATACAAATGCAAATGTGGTTTCCTGCACCAACACAAGTGCGAAAAGTGCTTTTTCAACACTAACACAAGTGCGAAAAGTGGTTTTTCAACACTATCACAGGTGCAAAAAGTGTTTTTTCCACACTAATACAAGTGCAAAAGTGGTTTCCTGCACCAACACAAGTGCGAAAAGTGGTTTTTCAACACTAACACAAGTGCGAAAAGTGTTTTTTCCACACTAATACACGTGCAAAAGTGGTTTCCTGCACCAACACAAGTGCGAAAAGTGGTTTTTCAACACTAACACAAGTGCAAAAAGTCGTTTTTCAACACTAACACAAGTGCGAAAAGTGGTTTTTCAACACTAACACAAGTGCGAAAAGTGGTTTTTCAACACTAACACAAGTGCGAAAAGTGCTTTTTCCACACTAATACAAGTGCAAAAGTGGTTTCCTGCACCAACACAAGTGCGAAAAGTGGTTTTTCAACACTAACGCAAGTGCGAAAAGTGGTTTTTCAACACTAACACAAGTGCAAAAAGTGTTTTTTCCACACTAATACAAGTGCAAAAGTAGTTTCCTGAACCAACACAAGTGCGAAAAGTGGTTTTTCAACACTAACACAAGTGCGAAAAGTGGTTTTTCAACACTAACACAAGTGTGAAAAGTGGTTTTTCAACACTAACACAAGTACGAAAAGTGTTTTTTCCACTCTAATACAAATGCAAAAGTGGTTTCCTGCACCAACACAAGTGCGAAAAGTGGTTTTTCAACACTAACACAAGTGCGAAAAGTGGTTTTTCAACACTATCACAAGTGCAAAAAGTGTTTTTCCACACTAATACAAGTGCAAAAGTGGTTTCCTGCACCAACACAAGTGCGAAAAGTGGTTTTTCAACACTAACACAAGTGCGAAAAGTGGTTTTTCAACACTAACACAAGTGCGAAAAGTGTTTTTCCACACTAATACAAATGCAAATGTGGTTTCCTGCACCAACACAAGTGCGAAAGTGCTTTTTCAACACTGACACAAGTGCGAAAAGTGGTTTTTCAACACTATCACAGGTGCAAAAAGTGTTTTTTCCACACTAATACAAGTGCAAAAGTGGTTTCCTGCACCAACACAAGTGCGAAAAGTGGTTTTTCAACACTAACACATGTGCGAAAAGTGGTTTTTCAACACTAACACAAGTGCGAAAAGTTGTTTTTCAACACTATCACAAGTGCAAAAAGTGTTTTTTCCACACTAATACAAGTGCAAAAGTGGTTTCCTGCACCAACACAAGTGCGAAAAGTGGTTTTTCAACACTAACACAAGTGCGAAAAGTGGTTTTTCAACACAAACACAAGTGCGAAAAGTGTTTTTTCCACACTAATACACGTGCAAAAGTGGTTTCCTGCACCAACACAAGTGCGAAAAGTGGTTTTTCAACACTAACACAAGTGCGAAAAGTGGCTTTTCAACACTAACACAAGTGCGAAAAGTGGTTTTTCAACACTAACACAAGTGCGAAAAGTGGTTTTTCAACACTAACACAAGTGCGAAAAGTGCTTTTTCCACACTAATACAAGTGCAAAAGTGGTTTCCTGCACCAACACAAGTGCGAAAAGTGGTTTTTCAACACTAACGCAAGTGCAAAAAGTGGTTTTTCAACACTAACACAAGTGCGAAAAGTGTTTTTTCCACACTAATACAAGTGCAAAAGTGGTTTCCTGCACCAACACAAGTGTGAAAAGTGGTTTTTCAACACTAACACAAGTGCGAAAAGTGGTTTTTCAACACTAACACAAGTGCGAAAAGTGGTTTTTCAACACTATCACAAGTGCAAAAAGTGTTTCTTCCACATTAATACAAGTGCAAAAGTGGTTTCCTGCACCAACACAAGTGCGAAAAGTGGTTTTTCAACACTAACACAAGTGTCAAAAGTGGTTTTTCAACACTATCACAAGTGCAAAAAGTGTTTTTTCCACACTAATACAAGTGCAAAAGTAGTTTCCTGCACCAACACAAGTGCGAAAAGAGGTTTTTCAACACTAACACAAGTGCGAAAAGTGGTTTTTCAACACTAACACAAGTGCGAAAAGTGGTTTTTCAACACCAACACAAGTACGAAAAGTGTTTTTTCCACACTAATACAAGTGCAAAAGTGGTTTCCTGCACCAACACAAGTGCGAAAAGTGGTTTTTCAACACTAACACAAGTGCGAAAAGTGGTTTTTCAACACTAACACAAGTACGAAAAGTGTTTTTTCCACTCTAATACAAATGCAAAAGTGGTTTCCTGCACCAACACAAGTGCGAAAAGTGGTTTTTCAACACTAACACAAGTGCGAAAAGTGGTTTTTCAACACTATCACAAGTGCAAAAAGTGTTTTTCCACACTAATACAAGTGCAAAAGTGGTTTCCTGCACCAACACAAGTGCGAAAAGTGGTTTTTCAACACTAACACAAGTGCGAAAAGTGGTTTTTCAACACTAACACAAGTGCGAAAAGTGTTTTTCGACACTAATACAAATGCAAATGTGGTTTCCTGCACCAACACAAGTGCGAAAGTGCTTTTTCAACACTGACACAAGTGCGAAAAGTGGTTTTTCAACACTATCACAGGTGCAAAAAGTGTTTTTTCCACACTAATACAAGTGCAAACGTGGTTTCCTGCACCAACACAAGTGCGAAAAGTGGTTTTTCAACACTAACACATGTGCGAAAAGTGGTTTATCAACACTAACACAAGTGCGAAAAGTTGTTTTTCAACACTATCACAAGTGCAAAAAGTGTTTTTTCCACACTAATACAAGTGCAAAAGTGGTTTCCTGCACCAACACAAGTGCGAAAAGTGGTTTTTCAACACTAACACAAGTGCGAAAAGTGGTTTTTCAACACAAACACAAGTGCGAAAAGTGTTTTTTACACACTAATACACGTGCAAAAGTGGTTTCCTGCACCAACACAAGTGCGAAAAGTGGTTTTTCAACACTAACACAAGTGCGAAAAGTGGTTTTTCAACACTAACACAAGTGCGAAAAGTGGTTTTTCAACACTAACACAAGTGCGAAAAGTGGTTTTTCAACACTAACACAAGTGCGAAAAGTGCTTTTTCCACACTAATACAAGTGCAAAAGTGGTTTCCTGCACCAACACAAGTGCGAAAAGTGGTTTTTCAACACTAACGCAAGTGCAAAAAGTGGTTTTTCAACACTAACACAAGTGCGAAAAGTGTTTTTTCCACACTAATACAAGTGCAAAAGTGGTTTCCTGCACCAACACAAGTGTGAAAAGTGGTTTTTCAACACTAACACAAGTGCGAAAAGTGGTTTTTCAACACTAACACAAGTGCGAAAAGTGGTTTTTCAACACTATCACAAGTGCAAAAAGTGTTTCTTCCACATTAATACAAGTGCAAAAGTGGTTTCCTGCACCAACACAAGTGCGAAAAGTGGTTTTTCAACACTAACACAAGTGTCAAAAGTGGTTTTTCAACACTATCACAAGTGCAAATAGTGTTTTTTCCACACTAATACAAGTGCAAAAGTAGTTTCCTGCACCAACACAAGTGCGAAAAGAGGTTTTTCAACACTAACACAAGTGCGAAAAGTGGTTTTTCAACACTAACACAAGTGCGAAAAGTGGTTTTTCAACACCAACACAAGTACGAAAAGTGTTTTTTCCACACTAATACAAGTGCAAAAGTGGTTTCCTGCACCAACACAAGTGCGAAAAGTGGTTTTTCAACACTAACACAAGTGCGAAAAGTGGTTTTTCAACACTAACACAAGTGCGAAAAGTGGTTTTTCAACACTATCACAAGTGCAAAAAGTGTTTTTCCCACACTAATACAAGTGCAAAAGTGGTTTCCTGCACCAACACAAGTGCGAAAAGTGGTTTTTCAACACTAACACAAGTGCGAAAAGTGGTTTTTCAACACTAACATAAGTGCGAAAAGTGGTTTTTCAGCACTATCACAAGTGCAAAAAGTGTTTTTTCCACACTAATACAAGTGCAAAAGTGGTTTCCTGCACCAACACAAGTGCGAAAAGTGGTTTTTCAACACTAACACAAGTGCGAAAAGTGGTTTTTCAACACTATCACAAGTGCAAAAAGTGTTTTTTCCACACTAATACAAGTGCAAAAGTGGTTTCCTGCACCAACACAAGTGCGAAAGGTGGTTTTTCAACACTAACACAAGTGCGAAAAGTGGTTTTTCAACACAAACACAAGTGCGAAAAGTGTTTTTTCCACACTAATACATGTGCAAAAGTGGTTTCCTGCACCAACACAAGTGCGAAAAGTGGTTTTTCAACACTAACACAAGTGCGAAAAGTGGTTTTTCAACACTATCACAAGTGCAAAAAGTGTTTTTTCCACACTAACACAAGTGCAAAAGTGGTTTCCTGCACAAACACAAGTGCAAAAAGTGGTTTTTCAACACTAACACAAGTGCGAAAAGTAGTTTTTCAACACTATCACAAGTGCAAAAAGTGTTTTTTCCACACTAATACAAGTGCAAAAGTGGTTTCCTGCACCAACACAAGTGCGAAAAGTGGTTTTTCAACACTAACACAAGTGCGAAAAGTGGTTTTTCACACTAATACAAGTGCAAAAGTGGTTTCCTGCACCAACACAAGTGCAAAAAGTGGTTTTTCAACACAAACACAAGTGCGAAAAGTGGTTTTTCAACACTAACACAAGTGCGAAAAGTGTTTTTCCACACTAATACAAATGCAAATGTGGTTTCCTGCACCAACACAAGTGCGAAAAGTGCTTTTTCAACACTAACACAAGTGCGAAAAGTGGTTTTTCAACACTATCACAGGTGCAAAAAGTGTTTTTTCCACACTAATACAAGTGCAAAAGTGGTTTCCTGCACCAACACAAGTGCGAAAAGTGGTTTTTCAACACTAACACAAGTGCGAAAAGTGATTTTTCAACACTAACACAAGTGCGAAAAGTTGTTTTTCAACACTATCACAAGTGCAAAAAGTGTTTCTTCCACATTAATACAAGTGCAAAAGTGGTTTCCTGCACCAACACAAGTGCGAAAAGTGGTTTTTCAACACTAACACAAGTGTCAAAAGTGGTTTTTCAACACTATCACAAGTGCAAAAAGTGTTTTTTCCACACTAATACAAGTGCAAAAGTAGTTTCCTGCACCAACACAAGTGCGAAAAGTTGTTTTTCAACACTAACACAAGTGCGAAAAGTGGTTTTTCAACACTAACACAAGTGCGAAAAATGGTTTTTCAACACCAACACAAGTACGAAAAGTGTTTTTTCCACACTAATACAAGTGCAAAAGTGGTTTCCTGCACCAACACAAGTGCGAAAAGTGGTTTTTCAACACTAACACAAGTGCGAAAAGTGGTTTTTCAACACTAACACAAGTGTGAAAAGTGGTTTTTCAACACTATCACAAGTGCAAAAAGTGTTTTTTCCACACTAATACAAGTGCAAAAATGGTTTCCTGCACCAACACAAGTGCGAAAAGTGGTTTTTCATCACTAACACAGGTGCGAAAAGTGGTTTTTCAACACAAACACAAGTGCGAAAAGTGGTTTTTCAACACTATCACAAGTGCGAAAAGTGTTTTTTCCACACTAATACACGTGCAAAAGTGGTTTCCTGCACCAACACAAGTGCGAAAAGTGGTTTTTCAACACTAACACAAGTGCGAAAAGTGGTTTTTCAACACTAACACAAGTGCGAAAAGTGGTTTTTCAACAATATCACAAGTGCAAAAAGTGTTTTTTCCACACTAATACAAGTGCAAAAGTGGTTTCCTGCACCAACACAAGTGCGAAAAGTGGTTTTTCAACACTAACACAAGTGCGAAAAGTGGTTTTTCAACACTATCATAAGTGCAAAAAGTGTTTTTTCCACACTAATGCAAGTGCAAAAGTGGTTTCCTGCACCAACACAAGTGCAAAAAGTGGTTTTTCAACACTAACACAAGTGCGAAAAGTGGTTTTTCAACACTATCACAAGTGCAAAAAGTGTTTTTTCCACACTAATACAAGTGCAAAAGTGGTTTCCTGCACCAACACAAGTGTGAAAAGTGGTTTTTCAACACTAACACAAGTGCGAAATGTGGTTTTTCAACACTATCACAAGTGCAAAAAGTGTTTTTTTCACACTAATACAAGTGCAAAAGTGGTTTCCTGCACCAACACAAGTGCGAAAAGTGGTTTTTCAACACTAACACAAGTGCAGAAAGTCGTTTTTCAACACTAACACAAGTGCGAAAAGTGGTTTTTCAACACTATCACAAGTGCAAAAAGTGTTTTTTCCACACTAATACAAGTGCAAAAGTGGTTTCTTGCACCAACACAAGTGCGAAAAGTGGTTTTTCAACACTAACACAAGTGCGAAAAGTGGTTTTTCAACACTATCACAAATGCAAAAAGTGTTTTTTCCACACTAATACAAGTGCAAAAGTGGTTTCCTGCACCAACACAAGTGCGAAAAGTGGTTTTTCAACACTAACACAAGTGCAAAAAGTGTTTTTTCCACACTAATACAAGTGCAAAAGTGGTTTCCTGCACCAACACAAGTGCAAAAAGTGGTTTTTCAACACTAACACAAGTGTGAAAAGTGGTTTTTCAACACTAACACATGTGCGAAAAGTGGTTTTTCAACACTATCACAAGTGCAAAAAGTGTTTTTTCCACACTAATACAAGTGCAAAAGTGGTTTCCTGCACCAACACAAGTGCGAAAAGTGGTTTTTCAACACTAACACAAGTGCGAAAAGTGGTTTTTCAACACTAACACAAGTGCGAAAAGTGGTTTTTCAACACTATCACAAGTGCAAAAAGTGTTTTTTCCACACTAATACAAGTGCAAAAGTGGTTTCCTGCACCAACACAAGTGCGAAAAGTGGTTTTTCAACACTAACACAAGTGCGAAAAGTGGTTTTTCAACACAAACACAAGTGCGAAAAGTGTTTTTTCCACACTAATACAAGTGCAAAAGTGGTTTCCTGCACCAACACAAGTGCGTAAAGTGGTTTTTCAACACTAACACAAGTGCGAAAAGTGGTTTTTCAACACTATCACAAGTGCAAAAAGTGTTTTTTCCACACTAATACAAGTGCAAAAGTGGTTTCCTGCACCAACACAAGTGCATAAAGTGGTTTTTCAACACTAACACAAGTGCAAAAAGTGGTTTTTCAACACTAACACATGTGCGAAAAGTGGTTTTTCAACACTATCACAAGTGCAAAAAGTGTTTTTTCTACTCTAATACAAGTGCAAAAGTGGTTTCCTGCACCAACACAAGTGCGAAAAGTGGTTTTTCAACACTAACACAAGTGCGAAAAGTTGTTTTTCAACACTAACACAAGTGCGAAAAGTGGTTTTTCAACACTATCACAAGTGCAAAAAGTGTTTTTTCCACACTAATACAAGTGCAAAAGTGGTTTCCTGCACCAACACAAGTGCGAAAAGTGGTTTTTCAACACTAACACAAGTGTGAAAAGTGGTTTTTCAACACAAACACAAGTGCGAAAAGTGTTTTTTCCACACTAATACACGTGCAAAAGTGGTTTCCTGCACCAACACAAGTGCGAAAAGTGGTTTTTCAACAATAACACAAGTGCGAAAAGTGGTTTTTCAACACTAACACAAGTATGAAAAGTGGTTTTTCAACACTATCACAAGTGCAAAAAGTGTTTTTTCCACACTAATACAAGTGCAAAAATGGTTTCCTGCACCAACACAAGTGCGAAAAGTGGTTTTTCATCACTAACACAAGTGCGAAAAGTGGTTTTTCAACACAAACACAAGTGCGAAAAGTGATTTTTCAACACTATCACAAGTGTGAAAAGTGTTTTTTCCACACTCATACACGTGCAAAAGTGGTTTCCTGCACCAACACAAGTGCGAAAAGTGGTTTTTCAACACTAACACAAGTGCGAATAGTGGTTTTACAACACTATCACAAGTGCAAAAAGTGTTTTTTCCACACTAAAACAAGTGCAAAAGTGGTTTCCTGCACCAACAAAAGTGCGAAAAGTGGTTTTTCAACACTAACACAAGTGCAAAAAGTGGTTTTTCAACACTAACACAAGTGCGAAAAGTGGTTTTTCAACACTAACACAAGTGCGAAAAGTGGTTTTTCAACACTAACACAAGTGTGAAAAGTGGTTTTTCAACACTATCACAAGTGCAAAAAGTGTTTTTTCCACACTAATACAAGTGCAAAAATGGTTTCCTGCACCAACACAAGTGCGAAAAGTGGTTTTTCATCACTAACACAGGTGCGAAAAGTGGTTTTTCAACACAAACACAAGTGCAAAAAGTGTTTTTTCCACACTAATACAAGTGCAAAAGTGGTTTCCTGCACCAACACAAGTGCGAAAAGTGGTTTTTCAACACTATCACAAATGCAAAAAGTGTTTTTTCCACACTAATACAAGTGCAAAAGTGGTTTCCTGCACCAACACAAGTGCGAAAAGTGGTTTTTCAACACTAACACAAGTGCGAAAAGTGGTTTTTCAACACTAACACATGTGCGAAAAGTGGTTTTTCAACACTATCACAAGTGCAAAAAGTGTTTTTTCCACACTAATACAAGTGCAAAAGTGGTTTCCTGCACCAAAACAAGTGCGAAAAGTGGTTTTTCAACACTAACACAAGTGCGAAAAGTGGTTTTTCAACACTAATACAAGTGCAAAAGTGGTTTCCTGCACCAAAACAAGTGTGAAAAGTGGTTTTTCAACACTAACACAAGTGCGAAAAGTGGTTTTTCAACACTAACGCAAGTGCACAAAGTGGTTTTTCAACACTAACACAAGTGCGAAAAGTGTTTTTTCCACACTAATGCAAGTGCAAAAGTGGTTTCCTGCACCAACACAAGTGTGAAAAGTGGTTTTTCAACACTAACACAAGTGCGAAAAGTGTTTTTTCAACACTAACACAAGTGCGAAAAGTGTTTTTCGACACTAATACAAATGCAAATGTGGTTTCCTGCACCAACACAAGTGCGAAAGTGCTTTTTCAACACTGACACAAGTGCGAAAAGTGGTTTTTCAACACTATCACAGGTGCAAAAAGTGTTTTTTCCACACTAATACAAGTGCAAAAGTGGTTTCCTGCACCAACACAAGTGCGAAAAGTGGTTTTTCAACACTAACACATGTGCGAAAAGTGGTTTATCAACACTAACACAAGTGCGAAAAGTTGTTTTTCAACACTATCACAAGTGCAAAAAGTGTTTTTTCCACACTAATACAAGTGCAAAAGTGGTTTCCTGCACCAACACAAGTGCGAAAAGTGGTTTTTCAACACTAACACAAGTGCGAAAAGTGGTTTTTCAACACAAACACAAGTGCGAAAAGTGTTTTTTACACACTAATACACGTGCAAAAGTGGTTTCCTGCACCAACACAAGTGCGAAAAGTGGTTTTTCAACACTAACACAAGTGCGAAAAGTGGTTTTTCAACACTAACACAAGTGCGAAAAGTGGTTTTTCAACACTAACACAAGTGCGAAAAGTGGTTTTTCAACACTAACACAAGTGCGAAAAGTGCTTTTTCCACACTAATACAAGTGCAAAAGTGGTTTCCTGCACCAACACAAGTGCGAAAAGTGGTTTTTCAACACTAACGCAAGTGCAAAAAGTGGTTTTTCAACACTAACACAAGTGCGAAAAGTGTTTTTTCCACACTAATACAAGTGCAAAAGTGGTTTCCTGCACCAACACAAGTGTGAAAAGTGGTTTTTCAACACTAACACAAGTGCGAAAAGTGGTTTTTCAACACTAACACAAGTGCGAAAAGTGGTTTTTCAACACTATCACAAGTGCAAAAAGTGTTTCTTCCACATTAATACAAGTGCAAAAGTGGTTTCCTGCACCAACACAAGTGCGAAAAGTGGTTTTTCAACACTAACACAAGTGTCAAAAGTGGTTTTTCAACACTATCACAAGTGCAAAAAGTGTTTTTTCCACACTAATACAAGTGCAAAAGTAGTTTCCTGCACCAACACAAGTGCGAAAAGAGGTTTTTCAACACTAACACAAGTGCGAAAAGTGGTTTTTCAACACTAACACAAGTGCGAAAAGTGGTTTTTCAACACCAACACAAGTACGAAAAGTGTTTTTTCCACACTAATACAAGTGCAAAAGTGGTTTCCTGCACCAACACAAGTGCGAAAAGTGGTTTTTCAACACTAACACAAGTGCGAAAAGTGGTTTTTCAACACTAACACAAGTGCGAAAAGTGGTTTTTCAACACTATCACAAGTGCAAAAAGTGTTTTTCCCACACTAATACAAGTGCAAAAGTGGTTTCCTGCACCAACACAAGTGCGAAAAGTGGTTTTTCAACACTAACACAAGTGCGAAAAGTGGTTTTTCAACACTAACATAAGTGCGAAAAGTGGTTTTTCAGCACTATCACAAGTGCAAAAAGTGTTTTTTCCACACTAATACAAGTGCAAAAGTGGTTTCCTGCACCAACACAAGTGCGAAAAGTGGTTTTTCAACACTAACACAAGTGCGAAAAGTGGTTTTTCAACACTATCACAAGTGCAAAAAGTGTTTTTTCCACACTAATACAAGTGCAAAAGTGGTTTCCTGCACCAACACAAGTGCGAAATGTGGTTTTTCAACACTAACACAAGTGCGAAAAGTGGTTTTTCAACACAAACACAAGTGCGAAAAGTGTTTTTTCCACACTAATACATGTGCAAAAGTGGTTTCCTGCACCAACACAAGTGCGAAAAGTGGTTTTTCAACACTAACACAAGTGCGAAAAGTGGTTTTTCAACACTATCACAAGTGCAAAAAGTGTTTTTTCCACACTAACACAAGTGCAAAAGTGGTTTCCTGCACAAACACAAGTGCAAAAAGTGGTTTTTCAACACTAACACAAGTGCGAAAAGTAGTTTTTCAACACTATCACAAGTGCAAAAAGTGTTTTTTCCACACTAATACAAGTGCAAAAGTGGTTTCCTGCACCAACACAAGTGCGAAAAGTGGTTTTTCAACACTAACACAAGTGCGAAAAGTGGTTTTTCACACTAATACAAGTGCAAAAGTGGTTTCCTGCACCAACACAAGTGCAAAAAGTGGTTTTTCAACACAAACACAAGTGCGAAAAGTGGTTTTTCAACACTAACACAAGTGCGAAAAGTGTTTTTCCACACTAATACAAATGCAAATGTGGTTTCCTGCACCAACACAAGTGCGAAAAGTGCTTTTTCAACACTAACACAAGTGCGAAAAGTGGTTTTTCAACACTATCACAGGTGCAAAAAGTGTTTTTTCCACACTAATACAAGTGCAAAAGTGGTTTCCTGCACCAACACAAGTGCGAAAAGTGGTTTTTCAACACTAACACAAGTGCGAAAAGTGATTTTTCAACACTAACACAAGTGCGAAAAGTTGTTTTTCAACACTATCACAAGTGCAAAAAGTGTTTCTTCCACATTAATACAAGTGCAAAAGTGGTTTCCTGCACCAACACAAGTGCGAAAAGTGGTTTTTCAACACTAACACAAGTGTCAAAAGTGGTTTTTCAACACTATCACAAGTGCAAAAAGTGTTTTTTCCACACTAATACAAGTGCAAAAGTAGTTTCCTGCACCAACACAAGTGCGAAAAGTTGTTTTTCAACACTAACACAAGTGCGAAAAGTGGTTTTTCAACACTAACACAAGTGCGAAAAATGGTTTTTCAACACCAACACAAGTACGAAAAGTGTTTTTTCCACACTAATACAAGTGCAAAAGTGGTTTCCTGCACCAACACAAGTGCGAAAAGTGGTTTTTCAACACTAACACAAGTGCGAAAAGTGGTTTTTCAACACTAACACAAGTGTGAAAAGTGGTTTTTCAACACTATCACAAGTGCAAAAAGTGTTTTTTCCACACTAATACAAGTGCAAAAATGGTTTCCTGCACCAACACAAGTGCGAAAAGTGGTTTTTCATCACTAACACAGGTGCGAAAAGTGGTTTTTCAACACAAACACAAGTGCGAAAAGTGGTTTTTCAACACTATCACAAGTGCGAAAAGTGTTTTTTCCACACTAATACACGTGCAAAAGTGGTTTCCTGCACCAACACAAGTGCGAAAAGTGGTTTTTCAACACTAACACAAGTGCGAAAAGTGGTTTTTCAACACTAACACAAGTGCGAAAAGTGGTTTTTCAACAATATCACAAGTGCAAAAAGTGTTTTTTCCACACTAATACAAGTGCAAAAGTGGTTTCCTGCACCAACACAAGTGCGAAAAGTGGTTTTTCAACACTAACACAAGTGCGAAAAGTGGTTTTTCAACACTATCATAAGTGCAAAAAGTGTTTTTTCCACACTAATGCAAGTGCAAAAGTGGTTTCCTGCACCAACACAAGTGCAAAAAGTGGTTTTTCAACACTAACACAAGTGCGAAAAGTGGTTTTTCAACACTATCACAAGTGCAAAAAGTGTTTTTTCCACACTAATACAAGTGCAAAAGTGGTTTCCTGCACCAACACAAGTGTGAAAAGTGGTTTTTCAACACTAACACAAGTGCGAAATGTGGTTTTTCAACACTATCACAAGTGCAAAAAGTGTTTTTTTCACACTAATACAAGTGCAAAAGTGGTTTCCTGCACCAACACAAGTGCGAAAAGTGGTTTTTCAACACTAACACAAGTGCAGAAAGTCGTTTTTCAACACTAACACAAGTGCGAAAAGTGGTTTTTCAACACTATCACAAGTGCAAAAAGTGTTTTTTCCACACTAATACAAGTGCAAAAGTGGTTTCTTGCACCAACACAAGTGCGAAAAGTGGTTTTTCAACACTAACACAAGTGCGAAAAGTGGTTTTTCAACACTATCACAAATGCAAAAAGTGTTTTTTCCACACTAATACAAGTGCAAAAGTGGTTTCCTGCACCAACACAAGTGCGAAAAGTGGTTTTTCAACACTAACACAAGTGCAAAAAGTGTTTTTTCCACACTAATACAAGTGCAAAAGTGGTTTCCTGCACCAACACAAGTGCAAAAAGTGGTTTTTCAACACTAACACAAGTGTGAAAAGTGGTTTTTCAACACTAACACATGTGCGAAAAGTGGTTTTTCAACACTATCACAAGTGCAAAAAGTGTTTTTTCCACACTAATACAAGTGCAAAAGTGGTTTCCTGCACCAACACAAGTGCGAAAAGTGGTTTTTCAACACTAACACAAGTGCGAAAAGTGGTTTTTCAACACTAACACAAGTGCGAAAAGTGGTTTTTCAACACTATCACAAGTGCAAAAAGTGTTTTTTCCACACTAATACAAGTGCAAAAGTGGTTTCCTGCACCAACACAAGTGCGAAAAGTGGTTTTTCAACACTAACACAAGTGCGAAAAGTGGTTTTTCAACACAAACACAAGTGCGAAAAGTGTTTTTTCCACACTAATACAAGTGCAAAAGTGGTTTCCTGCACCAACACAAGTGCGTAAAGTGGTTTTTCAACACTAACACAAGTGCGAAAAGTGGTTTTTCAACACTATCACAAGTGCAAAAAGTGTTTTTTCCACACTAATACAAGTGCAAAAGTGGTTTCCTGCACCAACACAAGTGCATAAAGTGGTTTTTCAACACTAACACAAGTGCAAAAAGTGGTTTTTCAACACTAACACATGTGCGAAAAGTGGTTTTTCAACACTATCACAAGTGCAAAAAGTGTTTTTTCTACTCTAATACAAGTGCAAAAGTGGTTTCCTGCACCAACACAAGTGCGAAAAGTGGTTTTTCAACACTAACACAAGTGCGAAAAGTTGTTTTTCAACACTAACACAAGTGCGAAAAGTGGTTTTTCAACACTATCACAAGTGCAAAAAGTGTTTTTTCCACACTAATACAAGTGCAAAAGTGGTTTCCTGCACCAACACAAGTGCGAAAAGTGGTTTTTCAACACTAACACAAGTGTGAAAAGTGGTTTTTCAACACAAACACAAGTGCAAAAAGTGTTTTTTCCACACTAATACACGTGCAAAAGTGGTTTCCTGCACCAACACAAGTGCGAAAAGTGGTTTTTCAACAATAACACAAGTGCGAAAAGTGGTTTTTCAACACTAACACAAGTATGAAAAGTGGTTTTTCAACACTATCACAAGTGCAAAAAGTGTTTTTTCCACACTAATACAAGTGCAAAAATGGTTTCCTGCACCAACACAAGTGCGAAAAGTGGTTTTTCATCACTAACACAAGTGCGAAAAGTGGTTTTTCAACACAAACACAAGTGCGAAAAGTGATTTTTCAACACTATCACAAGTGTGAAAAGTGTTTTTTCCACACTCATACACGTGCAAAAGTGGTTTCCTGCACCAACACAAGTGCGAAAAGTGGTTTTTCAACACTAACACAAGTGCGAATAGTGGTTTTACAACACTATCACAAGTGCAAAAAGTGTTTTTTCCACACTAAAACAAGTGCAAAAGTGGTTTCCTGCACCAACAAAAGTGCGAAAAGTGGTTTTTCAACACTAACACAAGTGCAAAAAGTGGTTTTTCAACACTAACACAAGTGCGAAAAGTGGTTTTTCAACACTAACACAAGTGCGAAAAGTGGTTTTTCAACACTATCACAAGTGCAAAAAGTGTTTTTTCCACACTAATACAAGTGCAAAAATGGTTTCCTGCACCAACACAAGTGCGAAAAGTGGTTTTTCATCACTAACACAAGTGCGAAAAGTGGTTTCCTGCACCAATACAAGTGCGAAAAGTGGTTTTTCAACACTAACACAAGTGCAAAAAGTGTTTTTTCCACACTAATACAAGTGCAAAAGTGGTTTCCTGCACCAACACAAGTGCGAAAAGTGGTTTTTCAACACTATCACAAATGCAAAAAGTGTTTTTTCCACACTAATACAAGTGCAAAAGTGGTTTCCTGCACCAACACAAGTGCGAAAAGTGGTTTTTCAACACTAACACAAGTGCGAAAAGTGGTTTTTCAACACTAACACATGTGCGAAAAGTGGTTTTTCAACACTATCACAAGTGCAAAAAGTGTTTTTTCCACACTAATACAAGTGCAAAAGTGGTTTCCTGCACCAAAACAAGTGCGAAAAGTGGTTTTTCAACACTAACACAAGTGCGAAAAGTGGTTTTTCAACACTAATACAAGTGCAAAAGTGGTTTCCTGCACCAAAACAAGTGTGAAAAGTGGTTTTTCAACACTAACACAAGTGCGAAAAGTGGTTTTTCAACACTAACGCAAGTGCACAAAGTGGTTTTTCAACACTAACACAAGTGCGAAAAGTGTTTTTTCCACACTAATGCAAGTGCAAAAGTGGTTTCCTGCACCAACACAAGTGTGAAAAGTGGTTTTTCAACACTAACACAAGTGCGAAAAGTGTTTTTTCAACACTAACACAAGTGCGAAAAGTGGTTTTTCAACACTAACACAAGTGCGAAAAGTGGTTTTTCAACACTAACGCAAGTGCGAAAAGTGGTTTTTCAACACTATCACAAGTGCAAAAAGTGTTTTTTCCACACTAATACAAGTGCAAAAGTAGTTTCCTGCACCAACACAAGTGCGAAAAGTGGTTTTTCAACACTAACACAAGTGCGAAAAGTGGTTTTTCAACACTAACACAAGTGTGAAAAGTGGTTTTTCAACACTAACACAAGTACGAAAAGTGTTTTTTCCACACTAATACAAATGCAAAAGTGGTTTCCTGCACCAACACAAGTGCGAAAAGTGGTTTTTCAACACTAACACAAGTGCGAAAAGTGGTTTTTCAACACTATCACAAGTGCAAAAAGTGTTTTTCCACACTAATACAAGTGCAAAAGTGGTTTCCTGCACCAACACAAGTGCGAAAAGTGGTTTTTCAACACTAACACAAGTGCGAAAAGTGGTTTTTCAACACTAACACAAGTGCGAAAAGTGTTTTTCCACACTAATACAAATGCAAATGTGGTTTCCTGCACCAACACAAGTGCGAAAAGTGCTTTTTCAACACCAACACAAGTGCGAAAAGTGGTTTTTGAACACTATCACAGGTGCAAAAAGTGTTTTTTCCACACTAATACAAGTGCAAAAGTGGTTTCCTGCACCAACACAAGTGCGAAAAGTGGTTTTTCAACACTAACACAAGTGCGAAAAGTGGTTTTTCAACACAAACACAAGTGCGAAAAGTGTTTTTTCCACACTAATACACGTGCAAAAGTGGTTTCCTGCACCAACACAAGTGCGAAAAGTGGTTTTTCAACACTAACACAAGTGCGAAAAGTGGTTTTTCAACACTAACACAAGTGCGAAAAGTGGTTTTTCAACACTAACACAAGTGCGAAAAGTGGTTTTTCAACACTAACACAAGTGCGAAAAGTGCTTTTTCCACACTAATACAAGTGCAAAAGTGGTTTCCTGCACCAACACAAGTGCGAAAAGTGGTTTTTCAACACTAACGCAAGTGCGAAAAGTGGTTTTTCAACACTAACACAAGTGCAAAAAGTGTTTTTTCCACACTAATACAAGTGCAAAAGTGGTTTCCTGCACCAACACAAGTGCGAAAAGTGGTTTTTCAACACTAACGCAAGTGCGAAAAGTGGTTTTTCAACACTAACGCAAGTGCAAAAAGTGTTTTTTCCACACTAATACAAGTGCAAAAGTGGTTTCCTGCACCAACACAAGTGCGAAAAGTGGTTTTTCAACACTAACGCAAGTGCGAAAAGTGGTTTTTCAACACTAACACAAGTGCAAAAAGTGTTTTTTCCACACTAATACAAGTGCAAAAGTAGTTTCCTGCACCAACACAAGTGCGAAAAGTGGTTTTTCAACACTAACACGAGTGCGAAAAGTGGTTTTTCAACACTAACACAAGTGCGAAAAGTGGTTTTTCAACACTATCACAAGTGCAAAAAGTGTTTCTTCCACATTAATACAAGTGCAAAAGTGGTTTCCTGCACCAACACAAGTGCGAAAAGTGGTTTTTCAACACTAACACAAGTGTCAAAAGTGGTTTTTCAACACTATCACAAGTGCAAAAAGTGTTTTTTCCACACTAATACAAGTGCAAAAGTAGTTTCCTGCACCAACACAAGTGCGAAAAGAGGTTTTTCAACACTAACACAAGTGCGAAAAGTGGTTTTTCAACACTAACACAAGTGCGAAAAGTGGTTTTTCAACACCAACACAAGTACGAAAAGTGTTTTTTCCACACTAATACAAGTGCAAAAGTGGTTTCCTGCACCAACACAAGTGCGAAAAGTGGTTTTTCAACACTAACACAAGTGCGAAAAGTGGTTTTTCAACACTAACACAAGTACGAAAAGTGTTTTTTCCACTCTAATACAAATGCAAAAGTGGTTTCCTGCACCAACACAAGTGCGAAAAGTGGTTTTTCAACACTAACACAAGTGCGAAAAGTGGTTTTTCAACACTATCACAAGTGCAAAAATTGTTTTTCCACACTAATACAAGTGCAAAAGTGGTTTCCTGCACCAACACAAGTGCGAAAAGTGGTTTTTCAACACTAACACAAGTGCGAAAAGTGGTTTTTCAACACTAACACAAGTGCGAAAAGTGTTTTTCGACACTAATACAAATGCAAATGTGGTTTCCTGCACCAACACAAGTGCGAAAGTGCTTTTTCAACACTGACACAAGTGCGAAAAGTGGTTTTTCAACACTATCACAGGTGCAAAAAGTGTTTTTTCCACACTAATACAAGTGCAAAAGTGGTTTCCTGCACCAACACAAGTGCGAAAAGTGGTTTTTCAACACTAACACATGTGCGAAAAGTGGTTTTTCAACACTAACACAAGTGCGAAAAGTTGTTTTTCAACACTATCACAAGTGCAAAAAGTGTTTTTTCCACACTAATACAAGTGCAAAAGTGGTTTCCTGCACCAACACAAGTGCGAAAAGTGGTTTTTCAACACTAACACAAGTGCGAAAAGTGGTTTTTCAACACAAACACAAGTGCGAAAAGTGTTTTTTACACACTAATACACGTGCAAAAGTGGTTTCCTGCACCAACACAAGTGCGAAAAGTGGTTTTTCAACACTAACACAAGTGCGAAAAGTGGTTTTTCAACACTAACACAAGTGCGAAAAGTGGTTTTTCAACACTAACACAAGTGCGAAAAGTGGTTTTTCAACACTAACACAAGTGCGAAAAGTGCTTTTTCCACACTAATACAAGTGCAAAAGTGGTTTCCTGCACCAACACAAGTGCGAAAAGTGGTTTTTCAACACTAACGCAAGTGCAAAAAGTGGTTTTTCAACACTAACACAAGTGCGAAAAGTGTTTTTTCCACACTAATACAAGTGCAAAAGTGGTTTCCTGCACCAACACAAGTGTGAAAAGTGGTTTTTCAACACTAACACAAGTGCGAAAAGTGGTTTTTCAACACTAACACAAGTGCGAAAAGTGGTTTATCAACACTATCACAAGTGCAAAAAGTGTTTCTTCCACATTAATACAAGTGCAAAAGTGGTTTCCTGCACCAACACAAGTGCGAAAAGTGGTTTTTCAACACTAACACAAGTGTCAAAAGTGGTTTTTCAACACTATCACAAGTGCAAAAAGTGTTTTTTCCACACTAATACAAGTGCAAAAGTAGTTTCCTGCACCAACACAAGTGCGAAAAGAGGTTTTTCAACACTAACACAAGTGCGAAAAGTGGTTTTTCAACACTAACACAAGTGCGAAAAGTGGTTTTTCAACACCAACACAAGTACGAAAAGTGTTTTTTCCACACTAATACAAGTGCAAAAGTGGTTTCCTGCACCAACACAAGTGCGAAAAGTGGTTTTTCAACACTAACACAAGTGCGAAAAGTGGTTTTTCAACACTAACACAAGTGCGAAAAGTGGTTTTTCAACACTATTACAAGTGCAAAAAGTGTTTTTCCCACACTAATGCAAGTGCAAAAGTGGTTTCCTGCACCAACACAAGTGCGAAAAGTGGTTTTTCAACACTAACACAAGTGCGAAAAGTGGTTTTTCAACACTAACATAAGTGCGAAAAGTGGTTTTTCAGCATTATCACAAGTGCAAAAAGTGTTTTTTCCACACTAATACAAGTGCAAAAGTGGTTTCCTGCACCAACACAAGTGCGAAAAGTGGTTTTTCAACACTAACACAAGTGCGAAAAGTGGTTTTTCAACACTATCACAAGTGCAAAAAGTGTTTTTTCCACACTAATACAAGTGCAAAAGTGGTTTCCTGCACCAACACAAGTGCGAAAGGTGGTTTTTCAACACTAACACAAGTGCGAAAAGTGGTTTTTCAACACAAACACAAGTGCGAAAAGTGTTTTTTCCACACTAATACATGTGCAAAAGTGGTTTCCTGCACCAACACAAGTGCGAAAAGTGGTTTTTCAACACTAACACAAGTGCGAAAAGTGGTTTTTCAACACTATCACAAGTGCAAAAAGTGTTTTTTCCACACTAACACAAGTGCAAAAGTGGTTTCCTGCACAAACACAAGTGCAAAAAGTGGTTTTTCAACACTAACACAAGTGCGAAAAGTAGTTTTTCAACACTATCACAAGTGCAAAAAGTGTTTTTTCCACACTAATACAAGTGCAAAAGTGGTTTCCTGCACCAACACAAGTGCGAAAAGTGGTTTTTCAACACTAACACAAGTGCGAAAAGTGGTTTTTCACACTAATACAAGTGCAAAAGTGGTTTCCTGCACCAACACAAGTGCGAAAAGTGCTTTTTCAACACTAACACAAGTGCGAAAAGTGGTTTTTCAACACTATCACAGGTGCAAAAAGTGTTTTTTCCACACTAATACAAGTGCAAAAGTGGTTTCCTGCACCAACACAAGTGCGAAAAGTGGTTTTTCAACACTAACACAAGTGCGAAAAGTGATTTTTCAACACTAACACAAGTGCGAAAAGTTGTTTTTCAACACTATCACAAGTGCAAAAAGTGTTTCTTCCACATTAATACAAGTGCAAAAGTGGTTTCCTGCACCAACACAAGTGCGAAAAGTGGTTTTTCAACACTAACACAAGTGTCAAAAGTGGTTTTTCAACACTATCACAAGTGCAAAAAGTGTTTTTTCCACACTAATACAAGTGCAAAAGTAGTTTCCTGCACCAACACAAGTGCGAAAAGTTGTTTTTCAACACTAACACAAGTGCGAAAAGTGGTTTTTCAACACTAACACAAGTGCGAAAAATGGTTTTTCAACACCAACACAAGTACGAAAAGTGTTTTTTCCACACTAATACAAGTGCAAAAGTGGTTTCCTGCACCAACACAAGTGCGAAAAGTGGTTTTTCAACACTAACACAAGTGCGAAAAGTGGTTTTTCAACACTAACACAAGTGTGAAAAGTGGTTTTTCAACACTATCACAAGTGCAAAAAGTGTTTTTTCCACACTAATACAAGTGCAAAAATGGTTTCCTGCACCAACACAAGTGCGAAAAGTGGTTTTTCATCACTAACACAAGTGCGAAAAGTGGTTTTTCAACACAAACACAAGTGCGAAAAGTGGTTTTTCAACACTATCACAAGTGCGAAAAGTGTTTTTTCCACACTAATACACGTGCAAAAGTGGTTTCCTGCACCAACACAAGTGCGAAAAGTGGTTTTTCAACACTAACATAAGTGCAAAAAGTGGTTTTTCAACACTAACACAAGTGCGAAAAGTGGTTTTTCAACAATATCACAAGTGCAAAAAGTGTTTTTTCCACACTAATACAAGTGCAAAAGTGGTTTCCTGCACCAACACAAGTGCGAAAAGTGGTTTTTCAACACTAACACAAGTGCGAAAAGTGGTTTTTCAACACTATCATAAGTGCAAAAAGTGTTTTTTCCACACTAATGCAAGTGCAAAAGTGGTTTCCTGCACCAACACAAGTGCAAAAAGTGGTTTTTCAACACTAACACAAGTGCGAAAAGTGGTTTTTCAACACTATCACAAGTGCAAAAAGTGTTTTTTCCACACTAATACAAGTGCAAAAGTGGTTTCCTGCACCAACACAAGTGTGAAAAGTGGTTTTTCAACACTAACACAAGTGCGAAATGTGGTTTTTCAACACTATCACAAGTGCAAAAAGTGTTTTTTTCACACTAATACAAGTGCAAAAGTGGTTTCCTGCACCAACACAAGTGCGAAAAGTGGTTTTTCAACACTAACACAAGTGCAGAAAGTCGTTTTTCAACACTAACACAAGTGCGAAAAGTGGTTTTTCAACACTATCACAAGTGCAAAAAGTGTTTTTTCCACACTAATACAAGTGCAAAAGTGGTTTCTTGCACCAACACAAGTAAGAAAAGTGGTTTTTCAACACTAACACAAGTGCGAAAAGTGGTTTTTCAACACTATCACAAATGCAAAAAGTGTTTTTTCCACACTAATACAAGTGCAAAAGTGGTTTCCTGCACCAACACAAGTGCGAAAAGTGGTTTTTCAACACTAACACAAGTGCAAAAAGTGTTTTTTCCACACTAATACAAGTGCAAAAGTGGTTTCCTGCACCAACACAAGTGCAAAAAGTGGTTTTTCAACACTAACACAAGTGTGAAAAGTGGTTTTTCAACACTAACACATGTGCGAAAAGTGGTTTTTCAACACTATCACAAGTGCAAAAAGTGTTTTTTCCACACTAATACAAGTGCAAAAGTGGTTTCCTGCACCAACACAAGTGCGAAAAGTGGTTTTTCAACACTAACACAAGTGCGAAAAGTGGTTTTTCAACACTAACACAAGTGCGAAAAGTGGTTTTTCAACACTATCACAAGTGCAAAAAGTGTTTTTTCCACACTAATACAAGTGCAAAAGTGGTTTCCTGCACCAACACAAGTGCGAAAAGTGGTTTTTCAACACTAACACAAGTGCGAAAAGTGGTTTTTCAACACAAACACAAGTGCGAAAAGTGTTTTTTCCACACTAATACAAGTGCAAAAGTGGTTTCCTGCACCAACACAAGTGCGTAAAGTGGTTTTTCAACACTAACACAAGTGCGAAAAGTGGTTTTTCAACACTATCACAAGTGCAAAAAGTGTTTTTTCCACACTAATACAAGTGCAAAAGTGGTTTCCTGCACCAACACAAGTGCATAAAGTGGTTTTTCAACACTAACACAAGTGCAAAAAGTGGTTTTTCAACACTAACACATGTGCGAAAAGTGGTTTTTCAACACTATCACAAGTGCAAAAAGTGTTTTTTCCACTCTAATACAAGTGCAAAAGTGGTTTCCTGCACCAACACAAGTGCGAAAAGTGGTTTTTCCACACTAATACAAGTGCAAAAGTGGTTTCCTGCACCAACACAAGTGCGAAAAGTGGTTTTTCAACACTAACACAAGTGCGAAAAGTTGTTTTTCAACACTAACACAAGTGCGAAAAGTGGTTTTTCAACACTATCACAAGTGCAAAAAGTGTTTTTTCCACACTAATACAAGTGCAAAAGTGGTTTCCTGCACCAACACAAGTGCGAAAAGTGGTTTTTCAACACTAACACAAGTGTGAAAAGTGGTTTTTCAACACAAACACAAGTGCGAAAAGTGTTTTTTCCACACTAATACACGTGCAAAAGTGGTTTCCTGCACCAACACAAGTGCGAAAAGTGGTTTTTCAACAATAACACAAGTGCGAAAAGTGGTTTTTCAACACTAACACAAGTATGAAAAGTGGTTTTTCAACACTATCACAAGTGCAAAAAGTGTTTTTTCCACACTAATACAAGTGCAAAAATGGTTTCCTGCACCAACACAAGTGCGAAAAGTGGTTTTTCATCACTAACACAAGTGCGAAAAGTGGTTTTTCAACACAAACACAAGTGCGAAAAGTGATTTTTCAACACTATCACAAGTGTGAAAAGTGTTTTTTCCACACTCATACACGTGCAAAAGTGGTTTCCTGCACCAACACAAGTGCGAAAAGTGGTTTTTCAACACTAACACAAGTGCGAATAGTGGTTTTTCAACACTATCACAAGTGCAAAAAGTGTTTTTTCCACACTAAAACAAGTGCAAAAGTGGTTTCCTGCACCAACAAAAGTGCGAAAAGTGGTTTTTCAACACTAACACAAGTGCAAAAAGTGGTTTTTCAACACTAACACAAGTGCGAAAAGTGGTTTTTCAACACTAACACAAGTGCGAAAAGTGGTTTTTCAACACTATCACAAGTGCAAAAAGTGTTTTTTCCACACTAATAAAAGTGCAAAAATGGTTTCCTGCACCAACACAAGTGCGAAAAGTGGTTTTTCATCACTAACACAAGTGCGAAAAGTGGTTTCCTGCACCAACACAAGTGCGAAAAGTGGTTTTTCAACACTAACACAAGTGCAAAAAGTGTTTTTTCCACACTAATACAAGTGCAAAAGTGGTTTCCTGCACCAACACAAGTGCGAAAAGTGGTTTTTCAACACTATCACAAATGCAAAAAGTGTTTTTTCCACACTAATACAAGTGCAAAAGTGGTTTCCTGCACCAACACAAGTGCGAAAAGTGGTTTTTCAACACTAACACAAGTGCGAAAAGTGGTTTTTCAACACTAACACATGTGCGAAAAGTGGTTTTTCAACACTATCACAAGTGCAAAAAGTGTTTTTTCCACACTAATACAAGTGCAAAAGTGGTTTCCTGCACCAAAACAAGTGCGAAAAGTGGTTTTTCAACACTAACACAAGTGCGAAAAGTGGTTTTTCAACACTAATACAAGTGCAAAAGTGGTTTCCTGCACCAAAACAAGTGTGAAAAGTGGTTTTTCAACACTAACACAAGTGCGAAAAGTGGTTTTTCAACACTAACGCAAGTGCACAAAGTGGTTTTTCAACACTAACACAAGTGCGAAAAGTGTTTTTTCCACACTAATGCAAGTGCAAAAGTGGTTTCCTGCACCAACACAAGTGTGAAAAGTGGTTTTTCAACACTAACACAAGTGCGAAAAGTGTTTTTTCAACACTAACACAAGTGCGAAAAGTGGTTTTTCAACACTAACACAAGTGCGAAAAGTGGTTTTTCAACACTAACGCAAGTGCGAAAAGTGGTTTTTCAACACTATCACAAGTGCAAAAAGTGTTTTTTCCACACTAATACAAGTGCAAAAGTAGTTTCCTGCACCAACACAAGTGCGAAAAGTGGTTTTTCAACACTAACACAAGTGCGAAAAGTGGTTTTTCAACACTAACACAAGTGTGAAAAGTGGTTTTTCAACACTAACACAAGTACGAAAAGTGTTTTTTCCACACTAATACAAATGCAAAAGTGGTTTCCTGCACCAACACAAGTGCGAAAAGTGGATTTTCAACACTAACACAAGTGCGAAAAGTGGTTTTTCAACACTATCACAAGTGCAAAAAGTGTTTTTCCACACTAATACAAGTGCAAAAGTGGTTTCCTGCACCAACACAAGTGCGAAAAGTGGTTTTTCAACACTAACACAAGTGCGAAAAGTGGTTTTTCAACACTAACACAAGTGCGAAAAGTGTTTTTCCACACTAATACAAATGCAAATGTGGTTTCCTGCACCAACACAAGTGCGAAAAGTGCTTTTTCAACACCAACACAAGTGCGAAAAGTGGTTTTTGAACACTATCACAGGTGCAAAAAGTGTTTTTTTCACACTAATACAAGTGCAAAAGTGGTTTCCTGCACCAACACAAGTGCGAAAAGTGGTTTTTCAACACTAACACAAGTGCAGAAAGTCGTTTTTCAACACTAACACAAGTGCGAAAAGTGGTTTTTCAACACTATCACAAGTGCCAAAAGTGTTTTTTCCACACTAATACAAGTGCAAAAGTGGTTTCTTGCACCAACACAAGTGCGAAAAGTGGTTTTTCAACACTAACACAAGTGCGAAAAGTGGTTTTTCAACACTATCACAAATGCAAAAAGTGTTTTTTCCACACTAATACAAGTGCAAAAGTGGTTTCCTGCACCAACACAAGTGCGAAAAGTGGTTTTTCAACACTAACACAAGTGCAAAAAGTGTTTTTTCCACACTAATACAAGTGCAAAAGTGGTTTCCTGCACCAACACAAGTGCAAAAAGTGGTTTTTCAACACTAACACAAGTGTGAAAAGTGGTTTTTCAACACTAACACATGTGCGAAAAGTGGTTTTTCAACACTATCACAAGTGCAAAAAGTGTTTTTTCCACACTAATACAAGTGCAAAAGTGGTTTCCTGCACCAACACAAGTGCGAAAAGTGGTTTTTCAACACTAACACAAGTGCGAAAAGTGGTTTTTCAACACTAACACAAGTGCGAAAAGTGGTTTTTCAACACTATCACAAGTGCAAAAAGTGTTTTTTCCACACTAATACAAGTGCAAAAGTGGTTTCCTGCACCAACACAAGTGCGAAAAGTGGTTTTTCAACACTAACACAAGTGCGAAAAGTGGTTTTTCAACACAAACACAAGTGCGAAAAGTGTTTTTTCCACACTAATACAAGTGCAAAAGTGGTTTCCTGCACCAACACAAGTGCGTAAAGTGGTTTTTCAACACTAACACAAGTGCGAAAAGTGGTTTTTCAACACTATCACAAGTGCAAAAAGTGTTTTTTCCACACTAATACAAGTGCAAAAGTGGTTTCCTGCACCAACACAAGTGCATAAAGTGGTTTTTCAACACTAACACAAGTGCAAAAAGTGGTTTTTCAACACTAACACATGTGCGAAAAGTGGTTTTTCAACACTATCACAAGTGCAAAAAGTGTTTTTTCCACTCTAATACAAGTGCAAAAGTGGTTTCCTGCACCAACACAAGTGCGAAAAGTGGTTTTTCCACACTAATACAAGTGCAAAAGTGGTTTCCTGCACCAACACAAGTGCGAAAAGTGGTTTTTCAACACTAACACAAGTGCGAAAAGTTGTTTTTCAACACTAACACAAGTGCGAAAAGTGGTTTTTCAACACTATCACAAGTGCAAAAAGTGTTTTTTCCACACTAATACAAGTGCAAAAGTGGTTTCCTGCACCAACACAAGTGCGAAAAGTGGTTTTTCAACACTAACACAAGTGTGAAAAGTGGTTTTTCAACACAAACACAAGTGCGAAAAGTGTTTTTTCCACACTAATACACGTGCAAAAGTGGTTTCCTGCACCAACACAAGTGCGAAAAGTGGTTTTTCAACAATAACACAAGTGCGAAAAGTGGTTTTTCAACACTAACACAAGTATGAAAAGTGGTTTTTCAACACTATCACAAGTGCAAAAAGTGTTTTTTCCACACTAATACAAGTGCAAAAATGGTTTCCTGCACCAACACAAGTGCGAAAAGTGGTTTTTCATCACTAACACAAGTGCGAAAAGTGGTTTTTCAACACAAACACAAGTGCGAAAAGTGATTTTTCAACACTATCACAAGTGTGAAAAGTGTTTTTTCCACACTCATACACGTGCAAAAGTGGTTTCCTGCACCAACACAAGTGCGAAAAGTGGTTTTTCAACACTAACACAAGTGCGAATAGTGGTTTTTCAACACTATCACAAGTGCAAAAAGTGTTTTTTCCACACTAAAACAAGTGCAAAAGTGGTTTCCTGCACCAACAAAAGTGCGAAAAGTGGTTTTTCAACACTAACACAAGTGCAAAAAGTGGTTTTTCAACACTAACACAAGTGCGAAAAGTGGTTTTTCAACACTAACACAAGTGCGAAAAGTGGTTTTTCAACACTATCACAAGTGCAAAAAGTGTTTTTTCCACACTAATAAAAGTGCAAAAATGGTTTCCTGCACCAACACAAGTGCGAAAAGTGGTTTTTCATCACTAACACAAGTGCGAAAAGTGGTTTCCTGCACCAACACAAGTGCGAAAAGTGGTTTTTCAACACTAACACAAGTGCAAAAAGTGTTTTTTCCACACTAATACAAGTGCAAAAGTGGTTTCCTGCACCAACACAAGTGCGAAAAGTGGTTTTTCAACACTATCACAAATGCAAAAAGTGTTTTTTCCACACTAATACAAGTGCAAAAGTGGTTTCCTGCACCAACACAAGTGCGAAAAGTGGTTTTTCAACACTAACACAAGTGCGAAAAGTGGTTTTTCAACACTAACACATGTGCGAAAAGTGGTTTTTCAACACTATCACAAGTGCAAAAAGTGTTTTTTCCACACTAATACAAGTGCAAAAGTGGTTTCCTGCACCAAAACAAGTGCGAAAAGTGGTTTTTCAACACTAACACAAGTGCGAAAAGTGGTTTTTCAACACTAATACAAGTGCAAAAGTGGTTTCCTGCACCAAAACAAGTGTGAAAAGTGGTTTTTCAACACTAACACAAGTGCGAAAAGTGGTTTTTCAACACTAACGCAAGTGCACAAAGTGGTTTTTCAACACTAACACAAGTGCGAAAAGTGTTTTTTCCACACTAATGCAAGTGCAAAAGTGGTTTCCTGCACCAACACAAGTGTGAAAAGTGGTTTTTCAACACTAACACAAGTGCGAAAAGTGTTTTTTCAACACTAACACAAGTGCGAAAAGTGGTTTTTCAACACTAACACAAGTGCGAAAAGTGGTTTTTCAACACTAACGCAAGTGCGAAAAGTGGTTTTTCAACACTATCACAAGTGCAAAAAGTGTTTTTTCCACACTAATACAAGTGCAAAAGTAGTTTCCTGCACCAACACAAGTGCGAAAAGTGGTTTTTCAACACTAACACAAGTGCGAAAAGTGGTTTTTCAACACTAACACAAGTGTGAAAAGTGGTTTTTCAACACTAACACAAGTACGAAAAGTGTTTTTTCCACACTAATACAAATGCAAAAGTGGTTTCCTGCACCAACACAAGTGCGAAAAGTGGATTTTCAACACTAACACAAGTGCGAAAAGTGGTTTTTCAACACTATCACAAGTGCAAAAAGTGTTTTTCCACACTAATACAAGTGCAAAAGTGGTTTCCTGCACCAACACAAGTGCGAAAAGTGGTTTTTCAACACTAACACAAGTGCGAAAAGTGGTTTTTCAACACTAACACAAGTGCGAAAAGTGTTTTTCCACACTAATACAAATGCAAATGTGGTTTCCTGCACCAACACAAGTGCGAAAAGTGCTTTTTCAACACCAACACAAGTGCGAAAAGTGGTTTTTGAACACTATCACAGGTGCAAAAAGTGTTTTTTCCACACTAATACAAGTGCAAAAGTGGTTTCCTGCACCAACACAAGTGCGAAAAGTGGTTTTTCAACACTAACACAAGTGCGAAAAGTGGTTTTTCAACACAAACACAAGTGCGAAAAGTGTTTTTTCCACACTAATACACGTGCAAAAGTGGTTTCCTGCACCAACACAAGTGCGAAAAGTGGTTTTTCAACACTAACACAAGTGCGAAAAGTGGTTTTTCAACACTAACACAAGTGCGAAAAGTGGTTTTTCAACACTAACACAAGTGCGAAAAGTGGTTTTTCAACACTAACACAAGTGTGAAAAGTGCTTTTTCCACACTAATACAAGTGCAAAAGTGGTTTCCTGCACCAACACAAGTGCGAAAAGTGGTTTTTCAACACTAACGCAAGTGCGAAAAGTGGTTTTTCAACACTAACACAAGTGCAAAAAGTGTTTTTTCCACACTAATACAAGTGCAAAAGTAGTTTCCTGCACCAACACAAGTGCGAAAAGTGGTTTTTCAACACTAACACGAGTGCGAAAAGTGGTTTTTCAACACTAACACAAGTGTGAAAAGTGGTTTTCCAACACTAACACAAGTACGAAAAGTGTTTTTTCCACTCTAATACAAATGCAAAAGTGGTTTCCTGCACCAACACAAGTGCGAAAAGTGGTTTTTCAACACTAACACAAGTGCGAAAAGTGGTTTTTCAACACTATCACAAGTGCAAAAAGTGTTTTTCCACACTAATACAAGTGCAAAAGTGGTTTCCTGCACCAACACAAGTGCGAAAAGTGGTTTTTCAACACTAACACAAGTGCGAAAAGTGGTTTTTCAACACTAACACAAGTGCAAAAAGTGTTTTTCCACACTAATACAAATGCAAATGTGGTTTCCTGCACCAACACAAGTGCGAAAGTGCTTTTTCAACACTGACACAAGTGCGAAAAGTGGTTTTTCAACACTATCACAGGTGCAAAAAGTGTTTTTTCCACACTAATACAAGTGCAAAAGTGGTTTCCTGCACCAACACAAGTGCGAAAAGTGGTTTTTCAACACTAACACAAGTGCGAAAAGTGGTTTTTCAACACTAACACAAGTGCGAAAAGTTGTTTTTCAACACTATCACAAGTGCAAAAAGTGTTTTTTCCACACTAATACAAGTGCAAAAGTGGTTTCCTGCACCAACACAAGTGCGAAAAGTGTTTTTTCAACACCAACACAAGTACGAAAAGTGTTTTTTCCACACTAATACAAGTGCAAAAGTGGTTTCCTGCACCAACACAAGTGCGAAAAGTGGTTTTTCAACACTAACACAAGTGCGAAAAGTGGTTTTTCAACACTAACACAAGTGCGAAAAGTGGTTTTTCAACACTATCACAAGTGCAAAAAGTGTTTTTCCCACACTAATACAAGTGCAAAAGTGGTTTCCTGCACCAAAACAAGTGCGAAAAGTGGTTTTTCAACACTAACACAAGTGCGAAAAGTGGTTTTTCAACACTAACATAAGTGCGAAAAGTGGTTTTTCAACACTATCACAAGTGCAAAAAGTGTTTTTTCCACACTAATACAAGTGCAAAGTGGTTTCCTGCACCAACACAAGTGCGAAAAGTGGTTTTTCAACACTAACACAAGTCCGAAAAGTGGTTTTTCAACACTATCACAAGTGCAAAAAGTGTTTTTTCCACACTAATACAAGTGCAAAAGTGGTTTCCTGCACCAACACAAGTGCGAAAGGTGGTTTTTCAACACTAACACAAGTGCGAAAAGTGGTTTTTCAACACAAACACAAGTGCGAAAAGTGTTTTTTCCACACTAATACATGTGCAAAAGTGGTTTCCTGCACCAACACAAGTGCGAAAAGTGGTTTTTCAACACTAACACAAGTGCGAAAAGTGGTTTTTCAACACTATCACAAGCGCAAAAAGTGTTTTTTCCACACTAACACAAGTGCAAAAGTGGTTTCCTGCACCAACACAAGTGCGAAAAGTGGTTTTTCAACACTAACACAAGTGCGAAAAGTAGTTTTTCAACACTATCACAAGTGCAAAAAGTGTTTTTTCCACACTAATACAAGTGCAAAAGTGGTTTCCTGCACCAACACAAGTGCGAAAAGTGGTTTTTCAACACTAACACAAGTGCGAAAAGTGGTTTTTCAACACTAACACAAGTGCGAAAAGTGGTTTTTCAACACTAACACAAGTGCGAAAAGTGCTTTTTCCACAATAATACAAGTGCAAAAGTGGTTTCCTGCACCAACACAAGTGTGAAAAGTGGTTTTTCAACACTAACGCAAGTGCACAAAGTGGTTTTTCAACACTAACACAAGTGCGAAAAGTGTTTTTTCCACACTAATGCAAGTGCAAAAGTGGTTTCCTGCACCAACACAAGTGTGAAAAGTGGTTTTTCACTTTTTTTCACACAAGTGTGAAAAGTGTTTTTTCAACACTAACACAAGTGCAAAAAGTGTTTTTTCCACACTAATACAAGTGCAAAAGTGGTTTCCTGCACCAACACAAGTGCGAAAAATGGTTTTTCAACACTAACACAAGTGCGAAAAGTGGTTTTTCAACACTAACACAAGTGCGAAAAGTGGTTTTTCAACACTATCACAAGTGCAAAAAGTGTTTTCCCACACTAATACAAGTGCAAAAGTGGTTCCCTGCACCAACACAAGTGCGAAAAGTGGTTTTTCAACACTAACACAAGTGCGAAAAGTGGTTTTTCAACACTAACATAAGTGCGAAAAGTGGTTTTTCAACACTATCACAAGTGCAAAAAGTGTTTTTTCCACACTAATACAAGTGCAAAAGTGGTTTCCTGCACCAACACAAGTGCGAAAAGTGGTTTTTCAACACTAACACAAGTGCGAAAAGTGGTTTTTCAACACTATCACAAGTGCAAAAAGTGTTTTTTCCACACTAATACAAGTGCAAAAGTGGTTTCCTGCACCAACACAAGTGCGAAAGGTGGTTTTTCAACACTAACACAAGTGCGAAAAGTGGTTTTTCAACACAAACACAAGTGCGAAAAGTGTTTTTTCCACACTAATACATGTGCAAAAGTGGTTTCCTGCACCAACACAAGTGCGAAAAGTGGTTTTTCAACACTAACACAAGTGCGAAAAGTGGTTTTTCAACACTATCACAAGTGCAAAAAGTGTTTTTTCCACACTTACACAAGTGCAAAAGTGGTTTCCTGCACAAACACAAGTGCGAAAAGTGGTTTTTCAACACTAACACAAGTGCGAAAAGTAGTTTTTCAACACTATCACAAGTGCAAAAAGTGTTTTTTCCACACTAATACAAGTGCAAAAGTGGTTTCCTGCACCAACACAAGTGCGAAAAGTGGTTTTTCAACACTAACACAAGTGCGAAAAGTGGTTTTTCACACTAATACAAGTGCAAAAGTGGTTTCCTGCACCAACACAAGTGCGAAAAGTGGTTTTTCAACACAAACACAAGTGCGAAAAGTGGTTTTTCAACACTAACACAAGTGCGAAAAGTGTTTTTCCACACTAATACAAATGCAAATGTGGTTTCCTGCACCAACACAAGTGCGAAAAGTGCTTTTTCAACACTAACACAAGTGCGAAAAGTGGTTTTTCAACACTATCACAGGTGCAAAAAGTGTTTTTTCCACACTAATACAAGTGCAAAAGTGGTTTCCTGCACCAACACAAGTGCGAAAAGTGGTTTTTCAACACTAACACAAGTGCGAAAAGTGATTTTTCAACACTAACACAAGTGCGAAAAGTTGTTTTTCAACACTATCACAAGTGCAAAAAGTGTTTCTTCCACATTAATACAAGTGCAAAAGTGGTTTCCTGCACCAACACAAGTGCGAAAAGTGGTTTTTCAACACTAACACAAGTGCGAAAAGTGGTTTTTCAACACTAACACAAGTGCGAAAAGTGGTTTTTCAACACTATCACAAGTGCAAAAAGTGTTTTTTCCACACTAATACATGTGCAAAAGTGGTTTCCTGCACCAACACAAGTGCGAAAAGTGGTTTTTCAACACTAACACAAGTGCGAAAAGTGGTTTTTCAACACTATCACAAGCGCAAAAAGTGTTTTTTCCACACTAACACAAGTGCAAAAGTGGTTTCCTGCACCAACACAAGTGCGAAAAGTGGTTTTTCAACACTAACACAAGTGCGAAAAGTAGTTTTTCAACACTATCACAAGTGCAAAAAGTGTTTTTTCCACACTAATACAAGTGCAAAAGTGGTTTCCTGCACCAACACAAGTGCGAAAAGTGGTTTTTCAACACTAACACAAGTGCGAAAAGTGGTTTTTCAACACTAACACAAGTGCGAAAAGTGGTTTTTCAACACTAACACAAGTGCGAAAAGTGCTTTTTCCACAATAATACAAGTGCAAAAGTGGTTTCCTGCACCAACACAAGTGTGAAAAGTGGTTTTTCAACACTAACGCAAGTGCACAAAGTGGTTTTTCAACACTAACACAAGTGCGAAAAGTGTTTTTTCCACACTAATGCAAGTGCAAAAGTGGTTTCCTGCACCAACACAAGTGTGAAAAGTGGTTTTTCAACACTAACACAAGTGTGAAAAGTGTTTTTTCAACACTAACACAAGTGCAAAAAGTGTTTTTTCCACACTAATACAAGTGCAAAAGTGGTTTCCTGCACCAACACAAGTGCGAAAAATGGTTTTTCAACACTAACACAAGTGCGAAAAGTGGTTTTTCAACACTAACACAAGTGCGAAAAGTGGTTTTTCAACACTATCACAAGTGCAAAAAGTGTTTTCCCACACTAATACAAGTGCAAAAGTGGTTCCCTGCACCAACACAAGTGCGAAAAGTGGTTTTTCAACACTAACACAAGTGCGAAAAGTGGTTTTTCAACACTAACATAAGTGCGAAAAGTGGTTTTTCAACACTATCACAAGTGCAAAAAGTGTTTTTTCCACACTAATACAAGTGCAAAGTGGTTTCCTGCACCAACACAAGTGCGAAAAGTGGTTTTTCAACACTAACACAAGTCCGAAAAGTGGTTTTTCAACACTATCACAAGTGCAAAAAGTGTTTTTTCCACACTAATACAAGTGCAAAAGTGGTTTCCTGCACCAACACAAGTGCGAAAGGTGGTTTTTCAACACTAACACAAGTGCGAAAAGTGGTTTTTCAACACAAACACAAGTGCGAAAAGTGTTTTTTCCACACTAATACATGTGCAAAAGTGGTTTCCTGCACCAACACAAGTGCGAAAAGTGGTTTTTCAACACTAACACAAGTGCGAAAAGTGGTTTTTCAACACTATCACAAGCGCAAAAAGTGTTTTTTCCACACTAACACAAGTGCAAAAGTGGTTTCCTGCACCAACACAAGTGCGAAAAGTGGTTTTTCAACACTAACACAAGTGCGAAAAGTAGTTTTTCAACACTATCACAAGTGCAAAAAGTGTTTTTTCCACACTAATACAAGTGCAAAAGTGGTTTCCTGCACCAACACAAGTGCGAAAAGTGGTTTTTCAACACTAACACAAGTGCGAAAAGTGGTTTTTCAACACTAACACAAGTGCGAAAAGTGGTTTTTCAACACTAACACAAGTGCGAAAAGTGCTTTTTCCACAATAATACAAGTGCAAAAGTGGTTTCCTGCACCAACACAAGTGTGAAAAGTGGTTTTTCAACACTAACGCAAGTGCACAAAGTGGTTTTTCAACACTAACACAAGTGCGAAAAGTGTTTTTTCCACACTAATGCAAGTGCAAAAGTGGTTTCCTGCACCAACACAAGTGTGAAAAGTGGTTTTTCAACACTAACACAAGTGTGAAAAGTGTTTTTTCAACACTAACACAAGTGCAAAAAGTGTTTTTTCCACACTAATACAAGTGCAAAAGTGGTTTCCTGCACCAACACAAGTGCGAAAAATGGTTTTTCAACACTAACACAAGTGCGAAAAGTGGTTTTTCAACACTAACACAAGTGCGAAAAGTGGTTTTTCAACACTATCACAAGTGCAAAAAGTGTTTTCCCACACTAATACAAGTGCAAAAGTGGTTCCCTGCACCAACACAAGTGCGAAAAGTGGTTTTTCAACACTAACACAAGTGCGAAAAGTGGTTTTTCAACACTAACATAAGTGCGAAAAGTGGTTTTTCAACACTATCACAAGTGCAAAAAGTGTTTTTTCCACACTAATACAAGTGCAAAAGTGGTTTCCTGCACCAACACAAGTGCGAAAAGTGGTTTTTCAACACTAACACAAGTGCGAAAAGTGGTTTTTCAACACTATCACAAGTGCAAAAAGTGTTTTTTCCACACTAATACAAGTGCAAAAGTGGTTTCCTGCACCAACACAAGTGCGAAAGGTGGTTTTTCAACACTAACACAAGTGCGAAAAGTGGTTTTTCAACACAAACACAAGTGCGAAAAGTGTTTTTTCCACACTAATACATGTGCAAAAGTGGTTTCCTGCACCAACACAAGTGCGAAAAGTGGTTTTTCAACACTAACACAAGTGCGAAAAGTGGTTTTTCAACACTATCACAAGTGCAAAAAGTGTTTTTTCCACACTTACACAAGTGCAAAAGTGGTTTCCTGCACAAACACAAGTGCGAAAAGTGGTTTTTCAACACTAACACAAGTGCGAAAAGTAGTTTTTCAACACTATCACAAGTGCAAAAAGTGTTTTTTCCACACTAATACAAGTGCAAAAGTGGTTTCCTGCACCAACACAAGTGCGAAAAGTGGTTTTTCAACACTAACACAAGTGCGAAAAGTGGTTTTTCACACTAATACAAGTGCAAAAGTGGTTTCCTGCACCAACACAAGTGCGAAAAGTGGTTTTTCAACACAAACACAAGTGCGAAAAGTGGTTTTTCAACACTAACACAAGTGCGAAAAGTGTTTTTCCACACTAATACAAATGCAAATGTGGTTTCCTGCACCAACACAAGTGCGAAAAGTGCTTTTTCAACACTAACACAAGTGCGAAAAGTGGTTTTTCAACACTATCACAGGTGCAAAAAGTGTTTTTTCCACACTAATACAAGTGCAAAAGTGGTTTCCTGCACCAACACAAGTGCGAAAAGTGGTTTTTCAACACTAACACAAGTGCGAAAAGTGATTTTTCAACACTAACACAAGTGCGAAAAGTTGTTTTTCAACACTATCACAAGTGCAAAAAGTGTTTCTTCCACATTAATACAAGTGCAAAAGTGGTTTCCTGCACCAACACAAGTGCGAAAAGTGGTTTTTCAACACTAACACAAGTGCGAAAAGTGGTTTTTCAACACTAACACAAGTGCGAAAAGTGGTTTTTCAACACTATCACAAGTGCAAAAAGTGTTTTTTCCACACTAATACATGTGCAAAAGTGGTTTCCTGCACCAACACAAGTGCGAAAAGTGGTTTTTCAACACTAACACAAGTGCGAAAAGTGGTTTTTCAACACTATCACAAGCGCAAAAAGTGTTTTTTCCACACTAACACAAGTGCAAAAGTGGTTTCCTGCACCAACACAAGTGCGAAAAGTGGTTTTTCAACACTAACACAAGTGCGAAAAGTAGTTTTTCAACACTATCACAAGTGCAAAAAGTGTTTTTTCCACACTAATACAAGTGCAAAAGTGGTTTCCTGCACCAACACAAGTGCGAAAAGTGGTTTTTCAACACTAACACAAGTGCGAAAAGTGGTTTTTCAACACTAACACAAGTGCGAAAAGTGGTTTTTCAACACTAACACAAGTGCGAAAAGTGCTTTTTCCACAATAATACAAGTGCAAAAGTGGTTTCCTGCACCAACACAAGTGTGAAAAGTGGTTTTTCAACACTAACGCAAGTGCACAAAGTGGTTTTTCAACACTAACACAAGTGCGAAAAGTGTTTTTTCCACACTAATGCAAGTGCAAAAGTGGTTTCCTGCACCAACACAAGTGTGAAAAGTGGTTTTTCAACACTAACACAAGTGTGAAAAGTGTTTTTTCAACACTAACACAAGTGCAAAAAGTGTTTTTTCCACACTAATACAAGTGCAAAAGTGGTTTCCTGCACCAACACAAGTGCGAAAAATGGTTTTTCAACACTAACACAAGTGCGAAAAGTGGTTTTTCAACACTAACACAAGTGCGAAAAGTGGTTTTTCAACACTATCACAAGTGCAAAAAGTGTTTTCCCACACTAATACAAGTGCAAAAGTGGTTCCCTGCACCAACACAAGTGCGAAAAGTGGTTTTTCAACACTAACACAAGTGCGAAAAGTGGTTTTTCAACACTAACATAAGTGCGAAAAGTGGTTTTTCAACACTATCACAAGTGCAAAAAGTGTTTTTTCCACACTAATACAAGTGCAAAAGTGGTTTCCTGCACCAACACAAGTGCGAAAAGTGGTTTTTCAACACTAACACAAGTGCGAAAAGTGGTTTTTCAACACTATCACAAGTGCAAAAAGTGTTTTTTCCACACTAATACAAGTGCAAAAGTGGTTTCCTGCACCAACACAAGTGCGAAAGGTGGTTTTTCAACACTAACACAAGTGCGAAAAGTGGTTTTTCAACACAAACACAAGTGCGAAAAGTGTTTTTTCCACACTAATACATGTGCAAAAGTGGTTTCCTGCACCAACACAAGTGCGAAAAGTGGTTTTTCAACACTAACACAAGTGCGAAAAGTGGTTTTTCAACACTATCACAAGTGCAAAAAGTGTTTTTTCCACACTTACACAAGTGCAAAAGTGGTTTCCTGCACAAACACAAGTGCGAAAAGTGGTTTTTCAACACTAACACAAGTGCGAAAAGTAGTTTTTCAACACTATCACAAGTGCAAAAAGTGTTTTTTCCACACTAATACAAGTGCAAAAGTGGTTTCCTGCACCAACACAAGTGCGAAAAGTGGTTTTTCAACACTAACACAAGTGCGAAAAGTGGTTTTTCACACTAATACAAGTGCAAAAGTGGTTTCCTGCACCAACACAAGTGCGAAAAGTGGTTTTTCAACACAAACACAAGTGCGAAAAGTGGTTTTTCAACACTAACACAAGTGCGAAAAGTGTTTTTCCACACTAATACAAATGCAAATGTGGTTTCCTGCACCAACACAAGTGCGAAAAGTGCTTTTTCAACACTAACACAAGTGCGAAAAGTGGTTTTTCAACACTATCACAGGTGCAAAAAGTGTTTTTTCCACACTAATACAAGTGCAAAAGTGGTTTCCTGCACCAACACAAGTGCGAAAAGTGGTTTTTCAACACTAACACAAGTGCGAAAAGTGATTTTTCAACACTAACACAAGTGCGAAAAGTTGTTTTTCAACACTATCACAAGTGCAAAAAGTGTTTCTTCCACATTAATACAAGTGCAAAAGTGGTTTCCTGCACCAACACAAGTGCGAAAAGTGGTTTTTCAACACTAACACAAGTGTCAAAAGTGGTTTTTCAACACTATCACAAGTGCAAAAAGTGTTTTTTCCACACTAATACAAGTGCAAAAGTAGTTTCCTGCACCAACACAAGTGCGAAAAGTGGTTTTTCAACACTAACACAAGTGCGAAAAGTGGTTTTTCAACACTAACACAAGTGCGAAAAATGGTTTTTCAACACCAACACAAGTACGAAAAGTGTTTTTTCCACACTAATACAAGTGTAAAAGTGGTTTCCTGCACCAACACAAGTGCGAAAAGTGGTTTTTCAACACTAACACAAGTGCGAAAAGTGGTTTTTCAACACTAACACAAGTGCGAAAAGTGGTTTTTCAACACTATCACAAGTGCAAAAAGTGTTTTTCCCACACTAATACAAGTGCAAAAGTGGTTTCCTGCACCAAAACAAGTGCGAAAAGTGGTTTTTCAACACTAACACAAGTGCGAAAAGTGGTTTTTCAACACTAACATAAGTGCGAAAAGTGGTTTTTCAACACTATCACAAGTGCAAAAAGTGTTTTTTCCACACTAATACAAGTGCAAAAGTGGTTTCCTGCACCAACACAAGTGCGAAAAGTGGTTTTTCAACACTAACACAAGTGCGAAAAGTGGTTTTTCAACACTATCACAAGTGCAAAAAGTGTTTTTTCCACACTAATACAAGTGCAAAAGTGGTTTCCTGCACCAACACAAGTGCGAAAGGTGGTTTTTCAACACTAACACAAGTGCGAAAAGTGGTTTTTCAACACAAACACAAGTGCGAAAAGTGTTTTTTCCACACTAATACATGTGCAAAAGTGGTTTCCTGCACCAACACAAGTGCGAAAAGTGGTTTTTCAACACTAACACAAGTGCGAAAAGTGGTTTTTCAACACTATCACAAGTGCAAAAAGTGTTTTTTCCACACTAACACAAGTGCAAAAGTGGTTTCCTGCACCAACACAAGTGCGAAAAGTGGTTTTTCAACACTAACACAAGTGCGAAAAGTAGTTTTTCAACACTATCACAAGTGCAAAAAGTGTTTTTTCCACACTAATACAAGTGCAAAAGTGGTTTCCTGCACCAACACAAGTGCGAAAAGTGGTTTTTCAACACTAACACAAGTGCGAAAAGTGGTTTTTCAACACTAACACAAGTGTGAAAAGTGGTTTTTCAACACTAACACAAGTGCGAAAAGTGCTTTTTCCACAATAATACAAGTGCAAAAGTGGTTTCCTGCACCAACACAAGTGTGAAAAGTGGTTTTTCAACACTAACGCAAGTGCACAAAGTGGTTTTTCAACACTAACACAAGTGCGAAAAGTGTTTTTTCCACACTAATGCAAGTGCAAAAGTGGTTTCCTGCACCAACACAAGTGTGAAAAGTGGTTTTTCAACACTAACACAAGTGCGAAAAGTGTTTTTTCAACACTAACACAAGTGCGAAAAGTGGTTTTTCAACACTATCACAGGTGCAAAAAGTGTTTTTTCCACACTAATACAAGTGCAAAAGTGGTTTCCTGCACCAACACAAGTGCGAAAAGTGGTTTTTCAACACTAACACAAGTGCGAAAAGTGATTTTTCAACACTAACACAAGTGCGAAAAGTTGTTTTTCAACACTATCACAAGTGCAAAAAGTGTTTCTTCCACATTAATACAAGTGCAAAAGTGGTTTCCTGCACCAACACAAGTGCGAAAAGTGGTTTTTCAACACTAACACAAGTGTCAAAAGTGGTTTTTCAACACTATCACAAGTGCAAAAAGTGTTTTTTCCACACTAATACAAGTGCAAAAGTAGTTTCCTGCACCAACACAAGTGCGAAAAGTGGTTTTTCAACACTAACACAAGTGCGAAAAGTGGTTTTTCAACACTAACACAAGTGCGAAAAATGGTTTTTCAACACCAACACAAGTACGAAAAGTGTTTTTTCCACACTAATACAAGTGCAAAAGTGGTTTCCTGCACCAACACAAGTGCGAAAAGTGGTTTTTCAACACTAACACAAGTGCAAAAAGTGGTTTTTCAACACTAACACAAGTGCGAAAAGTGGTTTTTCAACACTATCACAAGTGCAAAAAGTGTTTTTCCCACACTAATACAAGTGCAAAAGTGGTTTCCTGCACCAAAACAAGTGCGAAAAGTGGTTTTTCAACACTAACACAAGTGCGAAAAGTGGTTTTTCAACACTAACATAAGTGCGAAAAGTGGTTTTTCAACACTATCACAAGTGCAAAAAGTGTTTTTTCCACACTAATACAAGTGCAAAAGTGGTTTCCTGCACCAACACAAGTGCGAAAAGTGGTTTTTCAACACTAACACAAGTGCGAAAAGTGGTTTTTCAACACTATCACAAGTGCAAAAAGTGTTTTTTCCACACTAATACAAGTGCAAAAGTGGTTTCCTGCACCAACACAAGTGCGAAAGGTGGTTTTTCAACACTAACACAAGTGCGAAAAGTGGTTTTTCAACACAAACACAAGTGCGAAAAGTGTTTTTTCCACACTAATACATGTGCAAAAGTGGTTTCCTGCACCAACACAAGTGCGAAAAGTGGTTTTTCAACACTAACACAAGTGCGAAAAGTGGTTTTTCAACACTATCACAAGTGCAAAAAGTGTTTTTTCCACACTAACACAAGTGCAAAAGTGGTTTCCTGCACCAACACAAGTGCGAAAAGTGGTTTTTCAACACTAACACAAGTGCGAAAAGTGGTTTTTCAACACTATCACAAGTGCAAAAAGTGTTTTTTCCACACTAATACAAGTGCAAAAGTGGTTTCCTGCACCAACACAAGTGCGAAAAGTGGTTTTTCAACACTAACACAAGTGCGAAAAGTGGTTTTTCAACACTAACACAAGTGCGAAAAGTGGTTTTTCAACACTAACACAAGTGCGAAAAGTGCTTTTTCCACAATAATACAAGTGCAAAAGTGGTTTCCTGCACCAACACAAGTGTGAAAAGTGGTTTTTCAACACTAACGCAAGTGCACAAAGTGGTTTTTCAACACTAACACAAGTGCGAAAAGTGTTTTTTCCACACTAATGCAAGTGCAAAAGTGGTTTCCTGCACCAACACAAGTGTGAAAAGTGGTTTTTCAACACTAACACAAGTGTGAAAAGTGTTTTTTCAACACTAACACAAGTGCGAAAAGTGGTTTTTCAACACTAACACAAGTGCGAAAAGTGGTTTTTCAACACTAACACAAGTGCGAAAAGTGGTTTTTCAACACTAACACAAGTGCAAAAAGTGCTTTTTCCACACTAATACAAGTGCAAAAGTGGTTTCCTGCACCAACACAAGTGTGAAAAGTGGTTTTTCAACACTAACGCAAGTGCGAAAAGTGGTTTTTCAACACTATCACAAGTGCAAAAAGTGTTTTTTCCACACTAATACAAGTGCAAAAGTAGTTTCCTGCACCAACACAAGTGCGAAAAGTGGTTTTTCAACACTAACACAAGTGCGAAAAGTGGTTTTTCAACACTAACACAAGTGTGAAAAGTGGTTTTTCAACACTAACACAAGTACGAAAAGTGTTTTTTCCACACTAATACAAATGCAAAAGTGGTTTCCTGCACCAACACAAGTGCGAAAAGTGGTTTTTCAACACTAACACAAGTGCGAAAAGTGGTTTTTCAACACTATCACAAGTGCAAAAAGTGTTTTTTCCACACTAATACAAGTGCAAAAGTGGTTTCCTGCACCAACACAAGTGCGAAAAGTGGTTTTTCAACACTAACACAAGTGCGAAAAGTGGTTTTTCAACACTAACACAAGTGCGAAAAGTGGTTTTTCAACACTAACACAAGTGCGAAAAGTGGTTTTTCAACACTATCACAAGTGCAAAAAGTGTTTTTTCCACACTCATACAAGTGCAAAAGTGGTTTCCTGCACCAACACAAGTGCGAAAAGTGGTTTTTCAACACTAACGCAAGTGCAAAAAGTGGTTTTTCAACACTAACACAAGTGCGAAAAGTGTTTTTTCCACACTAATAGAAGTGCAAAAGTGGTTTCCTGCACCAACACAAGTGTGAAAAGTGGTTTTTCAACACTAACACAAGTGCGAAAAGTGGTTTTTCAACACTAACACAAGTGCGAAAAGTGGTTTTTCAACACTATCACAAGTGCAAAAAGTGTTTCTTCCACATTAATACAAGTGCAAAAGTGGTTTCCTGCACCAACACAAGTGCGAAAAGTGGTTTTTCAACACTAACACAAGTGTCGAAAGTGGTTTTTCAACACTATCACAAGTGCAAAAAGTGTTTTTTCCACACTAATACAAGTGCAAAAGTAGTTTCCTGCACCAACACAAGTGCGAAAAGTGGTTTTTCAACACTAACACAAGTGCGAAAAGTGGTTTTTCAACACTAACACAAGTGCGAAAAGTGGTTTTTCAACACTAACACAAGTGCGAAAAGTGGTTTTTCAACACTAACACAAGTATGAAAAGTGTTTTTTCCACACTAATACAAGTGCAAAAGTGGTTTCCTGCACCAACACAAGTGCGAAAAGTGGTTTTTCAACACTAACACAAGTGCGAAAAGTGGTTTTTCAACACTAACACAAGTGCGAAAAGTGGTTTTTCAACACTATCACAGGTGCAAAAAGTGTTTTTTCCACACTAATACAAGTGCAAAAGTGGTTTCCTGCACCAACACAAGTGCGAAAAGTGGTTTTTCAACACTAACACAAGTGCGAAAAGTGGTTTTTCAACACTAACACAAGTGCAAAAAGTTGTTTTTCAACACTATCACAAGTGCAAAAAGTGTTTTTTCCACACTAATACAAGTGCAAAAGTGGTTTCCTGCACCAACATAAGTGCGAAAAGTGGTTTTTCAACACTAACACAAGTGCGAAAAGTGGTTTTTCAACACTAACACAAGTGCAAAAAGTGTTTTTTCCACACTAATACAAGTGCAAAAGTAGTTTCCTGCACCAACACAAGTGCGAAAAGTGGTTTTTCAACACTAACACGAGTGCGAAAAGTGGTTTTTCAACACTAACACAAGTGTGAAAAGTGGTTTTTCAACACTAACACAAGTACGAAAAGTGTTTTTTCCACTCTAATACAAATGCAAAAGTGGTTTCCTGCACCAACACAAGTGCGAAAAGTGGTTTTTCAACACTAACACAAGTGCGAAAAGTGGTTTTTCAACACTATCACAAGTGCAAAAAGTGTTTTTCCACACTAATACAAGTGCAAAAGTGGTTTCCTGCACCAACACAAGTGCGAAAAGTGGTTTTTCAACACTAACACAAGTGCGAAAAGTGGTTTTTCAACACTAACACAAGTGCAAAAAGTGTTTTTCCACACTAATACAAATGCAAATGTGGTTTCCTGCACCAACACAAGTGCGAAAGTGCTTTTTCAACACTGACACAAGTGCGAAAAGTGGTTTTTCAACACTATCACAGGTGCAAAAAGTGTTTTTTCCACACTAATACAAGTGCAAAAGTGGTTTCCTGCACCAACACAAGTGCGAAAAGTGGTTTTTCAACACTAACACAAGTGCGAAAAGTGGTTTTTCAACACTAACACAAGTGCGAAAAGTTGTTTTTCAACACTATCACAAGTGCAAAAAGTGTTTTTTCCACACTAATTCAAGTGCAAAAGTGGTTTCCTGCACCAACACAAGTGCGAAAAGTGGTTTTTCAACACCAACACAAGTACGAAAAGTGTTTTTTCCACACTAATACAAGTGCAAAAGTGGTTTCCTGCACCAACACAAGTGCGAAAAGTGGTTTTTCAACACTAACACAAGTGCGAAAAGTGGTTTTTCAACACTAACACAAGTGCGAAAAGTGGTTTTTCAACACTATCACAAGTGCAAAAAGTGTTTTTCCCACACTAATACAAGTGCAAAAGTGGTTTCCTGCACCAAAACAAGTGCGAAAAGTGGTTTTTCAACACTAACACAAGTGCGAAAAGTGGTTTTTCAACACTAACATAAGTGCGAAAAGTGGTTTTTCAACACTATCACAAGTGCAAAAAGTGTTTTTTCCACACTAATACAAGTGCAAAAGTGGTTTCCTGCACCAACACAAGTGCGAAAAGTGGTTTTTCAACACTAACACAAGTCCGAAAAGTGGTTTTTCAACACTATCACAAGTGCAAAAAGTGTTTTTTCCACACTAATACAAGTGCAAAAGTGGTTTCCTGCACCAACACAAGTGCGAAAGGTGGTTTTTCAACACTAACACAAGTGCGAAAAGTGGTTTTTCAACACAAACACAAGTGCGAAAAGTGTTTTTTCCACACTAATACATGTGCAAAAGTGGTTTCCTGCACCAACACAAGTGCGAAAAGTGGTTTTTCAACACTAACACAAGTGCGAAAAGTGGTTTTTCAACACTATCACAAGTGCAAAAAGTGTTTTTTCCACACTAACACAAGTGCAAAAGTGGTTTCCTGCACCAACACAAGTGCGAAAAGTGGTTTTTCAACACTAACACAAGTGCGAAAAGTAGTTTTTCAACACTATCACAAGTGCAAAAAGTGTTTTTTCCACACTAATACAAGTGCAAAAGTGGTTTCCTGCACCAACACAAGTGCGAAAAGTGGTTTTTCAACACTAACACAAGTGCGAAAAGTGGTTTTTCAACACTAACACAAGTGCGAAAAGTGGTTTTTCAACACTAACACAAGTGCGAAAAGTACTTTTTCCACAATAATACAAGTGCAAAAGTGGTTTCCTGCACCAACACAAGTGTGAAAAGTGGTTTTTCAACACTAACGCAAGTGCACAAAGTGGTTTTTCAACACTAACACAAGTGCGAAAAGTGTTTTTTCCACACTAATGCAAGTGCAAAAGTGGTTTCCTGCACCAACACAAGTGTGAAAAGTGGTTTTTCAACACTAACACAAGTGTGAAAAGTGTTTTTTCAACACTAACACAAGTGCAAAAAGTGTTTTTTCCACACTAATACAAGTGCAAAAGTGGTTTCCTGCACCAACACAAGTGCGAAAAATGGTTTTTCAACACTAACACAAGTGCGAAAAGTGGTTTTTCAA